>NW_006921733.1:8091614-8097987 GCF_000298275.1 Orycteropus afer afer
AGGGGGAGGCCTTCAAGGAGATGGATTGATACGGTGGCTGCGATGATGGGCTCAAGTATAGCAGGGATTGTGGGGCTGGCGCAGAATCGGGCAGTGTTTCGTTCTGCTGTGCATGGGGTCGCTGTGAGTCGGAAATGACTCTATGGCACTTAACAACAACAACAACAACAACAACATGGAACAAATAGCCAACGACATTGCTTATTGAATGGCAGCACAAAAATCTTTACACTCCTTTGCCGAAGTTGTTCTAGGTAATAAAATGGCCCAGAATTCCCTTCTAGTTCAACAAGAAGAAGTCTGTGCCATCACCAATACCTCCTGCTGTACTTGGAGAAACTCTTCAGGCGAAGTTGAACAAGATATTCCAGAAAGCTTTGTGGCTTCTTTTCATCCCTCTTATGCTTGACTCTCTCTTTCTAGACATCTTCAGTTGATTACTCAAAGGTGTGGGATATTTGCTTCATTATATTTTACATACTGGTTTAATGACACTTATTGATGTTATAATCATTCAATTCTCTATGAGATATATGTCAAATACATTCAAACAAGCTGCTGACTCCATTGCTATGGAAAAAAATACATATACTTAGAAAAAAACAATTACTCATGTGACTTTAATTTCTCACCGTAGTCTCAGCCTCCTTATCATGTCAGGTAAAGCCTCTTAGTTTGGTCCAGATCTTTAGTCTCCCAACGCACTATTTTATATCTTATGATATCTAGCTGTCTAATCAGTGCCTGGAATCTTAAGTGTCTGTGAAGACAGATTGTCAACCAATGAGGAAATACCTTGCAAAAGATAAATTACTTCTTTGAGGGTAATCAGAAAAATCTGAAAACCAACTCACCTTAAAGATAAGACTCCTAGCTCATTAAGGCAGGCTTAAGATGTGACCAAGGAATATCTTTCTAATAATATTCATGATTAAAAGTGAGGAATATGTAAAATAATCCCAAATTAACTTAGGACTTCTGACATGAGATGGTTCCTATTCTAAGTTCTGAGTTTTGAATTAAAAGTAACCTCTACATCAGGAATGTAGCCTGTCATTCCTGTAACTCTCCACTGTACTTGAGAAAATTATTTGGTAAATAATTGAATAGAACAATGAAATTTTGCTTGCCTAGGGTTTTGCTAGATGCTTAGCAATTTGGTTTCAAAATAATTCTCAGAATAGATGCTCATTTAAAATAAACTTTAGAATTACACATGTCCTCCTTGCAGTCATGCAAAGAAGGCCTAATGATTGTTTAAAGGTCATATGTATGTAATTTAAAGATTACTTTGTAGCTTAAAAGAAAAAAAAAAGCAAACAAACTTTAGAAATGTGTGTAACCTTCTACCAATAAGATGTTGTTTTTATGTGCCATCAAGTCAGACCCGACTCATAGTGACCCATCCTTGGGGGAAGTAGATTGCCCCATCTTCCTTCCGAGGAGTGGCTGGTGGGTTTGAACCGCCAGCCTTCTGGTTAGCAGTCAAGTGCCTTAGGCACTATGCTACCAGAGCTCCTGCCAATAAGATGTACCCTTATTGAATTTTGTAACCATTAACTAAATGTCAATCAATCACTGAGTTTTGAATGAGGTTTCTTGTATTTCATTATAAAAACTCTCTGAACTCTCTGCTTGGATCACTTAGTTCAGAATCCTCTGGACTCAGTGAATCCCTATTTGTAAATTGCCTTGCTTCTCAATAAAAGCTCCTTACTTTTTCTTTACAACAACTTGAAACACGTAAACTCCTTAAGTTGACTGGAGAAGAAATCCAGGATCTCATAAGACCCATAACAAGTGGAGAAATTGAATTGAACAAATAATTAAAGAAACCTACTAACAAAAAAGTCCTAAACCAGATAATTTTACTGGGGAATTTTACCAAAGAGTTATAGCAGTAAGTACAATTCCACTTAAACTTTCCAAAAGTAAAAGAGAAGGGAACATTTCCTAACTCATTCTATGAAGTGATTATTACCCTGATACCAATGCCAGATAAAGACACACAAAAAAACCACAGCTAATATCGCTAATGAATGTAGATGCAAAAATCCTCAATAAAATTCTAGCAAATAAAATTTTAAAAAACAATTAAGGAGAGTATACACCATGAGTGGATGCCAGGGTAGGTCTAAATCAGCAAATAAATTAATGTAATACACCACATTAATATAACAAAAGAAAAGAACCACAGGATCAGCTCAATTGATACAGAAAATGCTTTTGACAAAATTCAGGACCACTTCATGATAAAAAAAAAATTCAGTAAGATATGAAAGAAGGGAATTTCCTCAATATAGTAAAAAGCTTTTATGAAAAACCACACCTAACATCATACTTAATGGAGAAGTACTGAGAGCTTTTGTATTAAGATCAGAGAGAAGATAAGGATGGCCACTCTCATGACTGCTATTCCACATCCACAGCAATTAGGCAAATACAAATATAAATAAATAAATGGTATTCAAATAGGGAAGGAAGAAGTAAAACTATCCCCTTTACAGATGACATGATCCTATCTATAGAAAATCCCAAAGATTCCATAAAAATGTTGCTAGAACTAATAAAGAAATTTATCAAAGTCACAGGGTACAAGGTTAACACACAAAAATAATCCAGGTTTCTATATACCAGTAACAAGCAAGTTGGAGAAAAAAAAAATTGCATTTAAAAGAATAAAGTATCTGGGAATTGTTTTATCCAGGAAAGTGAAAGACCTGCATACAGAAAACTTAAAAAAATCACTGAAAGAAGGACTTTCCATGCTTATGAATTAGAAAGCTTCATATATTTAGGATGCCAGTACTACCCAAAGCAATCTACAAATTTAATACGATCCTCATAAAAATTCCTGCAATCTTCTTTATAGAAATAGTAAAACTGATCATCTAATTTATATGGAAAGACAAGGGACTCCAAATAGCTATAGCATCACTGAAGAAGAATATCAAAGTAGGAGGATTTTGCTATAAAGCACAGTAATTAAAATAGCCTGGTGATGGTACAACAATGGAAATATAGACCAAGTGAATAGAATTGAGAATCCTAAAATAAATCTAAGCATGTATAGTCAATTTATTTTGGATGAGGGTGCTAAGTCCATTCAATGGGGAAAGAAAAATCTCTTTAAGAAACAATGTTGGGAAAATTGGATTTCCAGCTGCAGAAGAGTGAAGCATGATCCAAGTCTCAACACACACACACACACACACACACACACATCTTTGGGATTTTTTATAGATAGAAAATGGATATAAATGTGAAAACTAAAGCTGTGACATTCTTAGAAGAAAATACAGTAATGTGGCTGTGAGAGATAAAATTTAATGATAAATTATCAGATATAACAACAAAAGCATGAGCCGCAAAAGACAAAATTGGTCAATGGGACCTTGTAGAAATTGAATACTGCTGTTTATTAAAGAGCTTTATTAACAAAATAGAGAGATGTCATACAGAAAATTTTTAGGAATGATATATCTTGCAAGTGTCTACTGTCCAAAACATATTTTAAAACTCCTCTAACTCAAGAACAAAAAGCAAATAACCCAATCTAAAAAGTAGGGAAAAGATTTGAATAGACACTTTACCAATGCGTATAACTAAATGACCAAAAAGCATCATTATCCATTAAACCTGTTGCCATAGAGTTGACTCACAGAGACTCTACAGGACAAAATAGAACTGCCCAATAAGGTTTATAAAGCTGCAAATCTCTATGGAAGCAGATTGCCACATCTTTTTCTTTTGGAATGTCTGGTAGGTTCAAACCTCTGACCTTTTAGTTAGCAGCTAAGTGCTTAATCATTGCACCACCAGGGTGGTTGTATAGTAACCATATGGGCAATTCACTGCATGGATCAATGTGCTACTATACATTTTAGAGTGAGATAGAAGCCCTAAGTCCATGAATCTGTGAATACTAATGGTGACAAATATACAAATAGGGGTTTGTGAGAATATGTTTTCAGATAAAAACATGTCCTGATATTCCGGCTATCCATGTGACTGTTCAAAAATTTCTTTAATGATTGATGTCCTAAAGTTCATTTCAATATCTCACTGGGTTATTTTTCTGTGGCTGCTAACCAGAGAGCTGGTGGTTCAAACCCACAACCCACATAGCAGAAGAAAAATGATGCAGTCTGCTTTCCTAAAACTTTACAGTCTTGGAAATCCAGTGGGGTCACTATAAGTCAGAATCAAATTGATGGCAGTGAATTTTTTTTTTTTTTTGAATGGCTATATTTTAGTTGCTACTCAGTTGTTCAGTTCTAGAGAATAAACTCATATATCATTATAAATAAAGGAACAATATGTAAATAAATGGATAAAATAAGTATTATTTGATGGGATTTGTGACAGAACTTTCTCAAGGGAAAAACAAGCGAACAATGTACCTATTCTTAGGGCTTTTATTACTAGACTTCAGATGATCTAGTAATCATCTATGTTACTTGCTATAAAATATACAGACTGCTATTCTTAATGATGCATGTTTCAAGTTTTAATAAGAAATAATGAAGATATGAGTATATAAATATCTCCACATGTCACCACTTGATAACTATAACATAATATCCTTTATGAAATCAATGTAGTATTTTTTGTGTTTCAGAAGAAATAGTGCAGATTTTATCACCTAAAAAACTGTCTTGCCATTAGAAAATCTAATGACATTTTATATACAACTTTCCATATTGGAAAATGAGAAAAACTAATTCAAGCCAAATCTCAATGATGACATTAGAAGCAGAAATATTATGTGACTACAATGATCTTAAAGTTTCTATTCTGAATCCCAATAACTAAGCAGAGGTGGAAAACTCCAATATTTTGACATAGTTTGATTTCATTGTAGTAAATTTTCAATCTTATATGAATTTTCCAAAATTATTTCTCTAAAATTCTACACTTTCCCATGAAAACAGAAAAGACTTAAAATGGAAGAATATATGATAAAGATTCAATAATGCAGTTGATTTTAGGGAGGTCCTCAATGAGGAGAAATTGTATCATGAATATATTCTTCCATAGGCCTCAGAAAACATGAACATGACTTGGCGCTGCGCATATAGCACATGAATTTCAAAGGGAATACTGTTGTAGATACTCACTCTTATGGTCTGAAGTGGAGGACCTTATCCCAGCCTCTCTACCTCAGCAAAACATGATAGGAAGAAAAGCAAAGAAATAGTCTCAGGAAACCATAACAATAAAGCAACAAAGCACAAAAGTCAAATCCATTGTTATTATTTAACATAGGCAAGCAGTGTTCCCTTTTTTTAGTATAGCACTAATAAGGCTTTCACATTATTTTCTTGAGCCTTTGTAGATTCAGTCTTTCTCATTTATTAATTCTTTAATGATAACAATAATAATAATAATTCCTATATGCAACTCTCTACTACAACTGTGTTCAAAGTGAGCAAAATAAAGCACGTCTTACGCCACTGAGCATATCTAAAGATGCATTATGCCTTATAAGATAGGATGCCAATGCTCTGTTCTGTGAGAAAGAAAAGGCATGCTCACAGCAGTATTGTCACTGAGGGGACACAAAATAAAGCCATGATCTGAGAGTCTTTTTTTGTGTTATTATAGGATCACTAACCTGGACCTCAGATCGACACCTGGAATGAGTCCCTCAGCATCCTCAGATAAGTACGTTCATCACTGATCTGGACAAACACTTTCCTGACAAATAGATATTTCTATAGCCAGGATTATTTTATACAAGCTTGTCTATTTCAACATACAGTGGACATCTTGTTTAATATCTGAATAATGTCATATACATCAAATGAAAGATCGTGATCTTGTATTATTCTAATAAAATTAGATAAAATCTATTGGGGACATACAAAGAAGACTTTAATAAACTAAAATTTCAAGAGGGCATGAAGTAGCAGAAATGATATGTAGTATGATCATTGTAAAAATGAGTAGGAACATCTCTATTCTGAATGTGCAATAATTAAAAAGATTAAAAATAAATATTTCAACATATTTGAATTTCAGTACAAAATTATTTTCATCAGAGATAAAATTGTGAAAATAGGACATACATGACTGTCTTAGTTATCTAGTGCTGCTATAAGAGAAATATTACATGTTGGTGGCTTTAACAGACAGAAATTGATTTTCTCATAGTTTAGGAGACTAAAAGTCCAAAATGAGGAAGCTAGCTGTAGGGGAAAGATTTCTCTCTCTGTTGGCTCCAGAAGAATGTCCTTATCTCTTCTGAACTTCCACCCCTGGGCAATCTTCATGTGACTTGGCATCTTTCTTCCCCCATCTCTGCTTGCTTTTATTCTCTTCTCTCTCTCTCTCTCCATATATATGATATATATATATGATATGTGTGTAT
>NW_006921733.1:8098104-8099662 GCF_000298275.1 Orycteropus afer afer
TATATGATATATGATACACCATATACTAATTCTGTCTCATTACAAAACCACCCATTCCAAAATGGGATTGTAGCCACAAGCATAGAGCTTAGGGTTTACAACATATATTTTTGGTAGGTGCAGTTCAATCTCTAACAATTGACTTTGGCCTCCCAAAATTCATGTCCCTCCCATATAAAAAATACACTCACCCCATTACATAATCCCCAAAGTCTTAAATCAACTCCAAGTCCCAAATCTCATCTTCTGAATTAATCCAGATCACATATTGTTGACACTTTAAGCATATTTCATCCTGAAATAAAATTTTCTTCATGTGTTAACCTGTGACACCTAGAATTCAAGTTATCCATTTCTAAAGTACAATAGTAGAACAAACTCATGTAGTATTTCCATTGAAATTGGAGAATTTTGAGGTCAAGATGGGATAACAGAGGCGGGGCAGGATGGCGGACTGGGCGGAGGGATTGCACGGACCCTCTTCAGCGGGGAGGAGGGGGGCCGGTTGATGCAGACACGGAGGATGGTCTTGGACCCCTGGGCCTTGGGGGAGGGGATGCAGATTTAGACTGGACCCCGGCTAGCAGGGGAATTTGCCTGAAAGTGCCGGGAAGGGGGAGACCTGTGGAGCTGCGGTCTGGCAGCGAGCTGAGTGGCCCTGACAGTGCGGGCGGCTTGGAGGTGCGCGGCTGGTGGTAGGACCTAGGAATTGGCCTGGGGGTCACCCTGCCAGCCAGGGACTGCACGGACTGTGCACCGTGGCTGGGGAGCAGGCAGGGGGGGTGGGGAGGGGGGAGGGCTGAGCTGTGGATTTTTGCCGTTCTGAAGAACGCTGCCATTTTGTGGGTTTAAAAAGCGGCTTGATTATTTTTTAAAGAGACAGCGCTCTCGCGGATTCCTGTGGTGGTGGGACTTAGGAGTTAGCCTAGGGGCCACCCTGCCAGCCAGGGGGACTTCACGGACTGTGCATGGTGGCTGGGGAACAAGCGGAGAAAGTGAAGACAAAGGTGGGCTGAGAAATGGACTTTTGCCGTCCGGAGGGCACCGCCATTTTGTAGGATTAAACAGCAGCTTGACTGTTTTTGGATATTTGGAGAGACAGCGCTCCCGCAGATTCCTGTGGTGGTAGGACTTGAGAATTGGCCTGGAGGTCACCCTGCCAGCCAGGGGGGCTGCACGGACTGTTCATGGTGGCTGGGGAACAAGCGGAGTGGGTGAGGAGAAGGGTGGGCTGAGCTGTGGACTTTTGCCGGGCCAGAGGGCGCAGCCAGTTTGAAGATTTGAATAGGCGGCTTGGCAATTTGGGATATTTGGAGACGCAGCGCTCTGGCGGATTTCTGGGGCTTGGGAACACGCTCTGCTTTCCGGCAACCCCAGGGACACTCGGGCCCTGCGGGACTTGGGGGGTACCACATTCTTCTTGTTACGACACCCTATGCCTGTTGGTGGGCGGAGGTGTGGCCATCCCCACTCCCGGCTGCCTTCTGGGCCCACAGGAACTCCGTCACAGTGGTGTGCTCAGACGGGAGCCTGGGTGCCGAACCCAGTCATCCACCGA
>NW_006921733.1:8103902-8110236 GCF_000298275.1 Orycteropus afer afer
AAAAAAAAAAAAGATGGGATAACAGGCACCAAGCAAGTTCAAAACCCAGCAGAACAATTTACATTACCTCTCAAGGCTTGAAAATAATTCTCTGTTTTTTGGGACAATCTGGGCAATAGCCCTGACTTCCAGACTCTGAGTTTTGGTCACTGCCTCTGGATTCTGGGTGGAGGCCCCTTGGCCCTGTGTTTCAGTTTTGTGCCCATCCCATTGGGATGACAACTCTGGTCAGTTAGTTTTGGGATCCTATTCTCCCAGTGCCTCTAAAGAATGACCCTACCCTGTCAGCACACTCCAGAAATGAACTGACAAAGATCCGACTCTTTGAAATCTAGGAAGCTGTGGTCCCACTTTTTGAGATCCAGGAGACTGTGATCCCACCCTTTGAAAGTGAGAAGGCAGTTGCTTCCCATGCTTCTTCTAACAGTTAGGCGGATCTCTGAGCTGCTCCAGGGATAATCCTTTTCTTATCCTGCAGGACAACACATACAGCTCCTTTGGCCAATTTCCTCCCTGTGAAATTCTAAGAGGAGCAAGGTGTTCTTCCCTTTCATTTTTTCACTATTCCCTTCAGTTTTAGCTGGCAGGTTTTTTTTTTGGCTGTGGTAGTTGATTAGATCCATGAGTCACAGGGTTAGTCTCAAAGAATTTTCCAAATGTTTAAGTTTTGTTTACTTTTTTCACAGTTCATTTTCAAGTCCATCTTTTTCTTCTTTGATTTTATCATAAGCATCAAGGAGAAACCGCACACCCCCATTAAGAGCTTGCTTGGTAATCTCAACTGTCAGATATCCAAGTTCATCATTGACAAATTCTACCTTCCAACAAATATTTGAACATAATTCAGACACGTTCTTTGCCACTACATAAAAAGCATCATCACCCTTTCCCTTATGCCCAATCATATGTTCATCATTTCCTTTTAAAGTCTCACCAGAAGCACTAAGTCCACATTTGTAACATTCTCTGTTGCTGATACCATATATATTCTCTAAGACTACAAAGACTTTCTCTATAGCTCTCCTTGCTTATTTCTGAACCCTCACCAGAATTGTCTTTGATATCCATAATTCTACCAACAATATCTTCAAGGCAATCTAGGTGTTTACTATGGGCACCGTAAAACTATTTCAGTCTCTACTGATTACCCAATTCCAAAACCATTTCCACATTGTAGATATTTTTTAGATGAAAACTCAACTCCAGGTAACAAATACTATCTTAGTTAGTGCTGCTGTAACAAAAATACTACAAATGCATGGCTTTAGCATGGAGAAATTGATTTTCTCAGTTTAGGAGGCTAGAAGTCTGATATCAGGGTTCCAGCTCTAAGGGAAGATTTCCCTCTCTCAACTCCGGAGGAAGGTCCTTGTCTTGGTTTACCTTCTGTTCCTGGGAGAACTTCATGTGGCTTGATGTCTCTCTTCCTCTGTCTCCACATGCTAGCTTGCCTTTTATTTCTTCAATATCTCAAAAGATCCTGTCTCAGCAACAGAACAAAGACAACACATTTCCAAATGAATTATAAATACAGGCATGGGGGTTAGGATTTACAACACATATTTTTTGGGGGACATATTTCAATCCATAACAACCAATGCTTCCTAAAATCATTCATGTTAATTCAAAAATAATTTAAAAGAAAAAAGGAAAGAGAATAACAAGTATTCCTTGAGCCAAGGAGTAACCCTTAAGAAAATTTAGCATAAAATATTCTCTTTTGTCCCCTGTGAAAATTAATTCACAGACTTTGAAGTTCTGACATCATTGACCAATACATACATAAAGAATTTCTAAAGTACCAGGGTAGCTGCTTACCTCTCTTTCCTGAAGTATTATTATAAATTGTTATAGGCTTGACCTGCAACAAATATGATAAAGGAAATAAATTAGATCAGAAAATGTACTAATACATTGAAAATAAAGCATAGCATATGACTTCATTGTAATTATTTCTCATAAAGGCATCCTCGCACTCCAAGTCCTTGCCACTCATATCACTGTGATTTGATCCTTTCTAACCTTTATAGTTTAATTGATTTACTTGTTTCTTCTCTGAGTTTTTTTTTTTTTTTTTTACTTTCTAAATATTTAGCAATCCTCTCTAATAAGCTATGCAAAGTAGTGACACACAGTTGCATCTTGAATGAGTAATTTAAAAGTTGTATTCCACCCATAAAGAAATTATGAAAATGCCCTTTGATAAGAATAATGAAATGCACATGATAGGTGATATGAGAAGATTATCAACCGAACCAGTTCTAGAAACTTTGTTTGTCCTCTTAGAAGGCCACTCACCTGGGCCTCATTACACTCTGGGACTTGTGTTTACCCTTGATCTGCAAAAAGTTCAATACTAACAAATAAACATTTGTTCACATCACATTAATGCTCTTAATCATTTACCATCTGAATTCATCTTACAGAAGATAGATATTTGAATTGACTTTAGTGAAGGTGGCTAAAATGGAAACTCCAACAACTTCCCAGGTCCCTTCTGTCTAGCATAATACATGAAGTGATATTACAGTGAGATGGTTGAAAAGGCTAATATATTTACTCAACATGATAGAAACAAAAATCTGAAGATAATTGTGAACTCAGGATATTATCATTAACAAAGCTTTTAAGGTATATTAGGATCTGTCTAAAGACAGCATATAACATGATACTTCTTCCAAATGATTGGCTAATACTGCATATCCAGAGCAGATAAATGCACATATTAGAAATGTAAGATCACTACTCCACGCCAATTCTCTGTTTTATCTAAGTGCAACATTATCTCAACACAAATTTCTTTTTGCAACAACATGAATGTTGCCAGAGAAATACACAGGAATCAGGTTGACTACATTTGTGGAAAAAGGTGATGAAGAAGCTCAATATCTTCAGCCAAAACAAGTCCAGGAGCTGACTGTGGAATAGACAACCAATTTCTCATGTGCAAGTTCAAGTTGAAGCTGAAGACAATTAAAACAAGTCCAGACAACCAAATATGACCTGAATTATATCTCACTTGAATTTAGAGATCATCTGTAGAATAGATTTGACACGTTAAACACCAATGAACGAAAATCAGATAAATTGTGGGATCACATCAAGAACATTGTACATGAAGAAATCAAAAGGTCATTAAAAAGACAGGAAAGAAAGACAAAATCAAAATGAATGTCAGAAGAGACACTGAAACTTGCTTTTGAACAGAAAAGAGCTAAAACAAATGGAAGAAATGATAAAAGAGCTGAACAGAAGATTTCAAAGAACAACTCTAGAAGACAACATCAATTATTATAAAGAAAAATGCAAAGACCTGGAGTTAGAAAACCAAAAGGGAAGAACATAAAGGTGAAAAAAACTGAAGAAAAATTCAAGCCTCACGTTGTAATATTGAAATATTCTATGGGCAAAATATTGAATGATTCAGAAAGCATTAAAAGAAGATGGAAGGAATACACTATACAAAAAAGAATTGATCGATGTTCATCTATTTCAAGTGGTGGCATATGATCACGATCGAATATTACTGAAGGAATAAATCAAAGCTGCACTGAAGGAATTGGCAGAAAACGAGGCTGCAGGAATTTACGTAATACTCATTGAGATTTTTCAGCAACTGTATGTTGCACTGGAGGCACTTACTGGTCTATGCCAAGAAATTTGGTAGACAGCTAACTGGCAAGCTGACGGGAAGAGATCCTTATTTGCTCTCATCCCAGAGAAAGATGATACAACAGAATGTGGAATTTATCAAACAACATCAATAATACCACATGCAAGTAAAATTTTGCTGAAGATAATTCAAAAACCATTGCAGAAATATATTAACAGGGAACTTCCAGAAATGCAAGCTGGATTCAGAAGAAGACGTGGAACAAGAGATATCATTGCTTATGTCAGATGGATCTTGGTTAAAAACAAAGATTATTTTATTGACTATTCAAAAACATAACAAATTATGGATATCATTAGGAAGAATGGGAATGCCAGAACACTTAATTGTGCTCATAACAAACACAATGCAATGTACTGCCTTCGAATCTGATCTGACTCATAGTGACCCCTCCTTGGGTTTCTGAGGTGGTGTCACTATGGCAGTAGATTGCCCAACCTTCCTTCCAAGGAGTGGCTGGTGGGTTTGAAGGAAGCTGTATATAGACCAGGAGGCTATCACTAGAACAGAACAATGTGTTACTGCATGGCTTAAAATGAGGAAGGGAGTGCTTCAGCATTGTATCATTTTCCCATCCTTATTCAATCTGTGTGCTGAGCAAATAGTCCAAGAACCTGGACTACAGGAAGAAGAACACAGCATCAGGATTGGAGGAAGAATCATTAACAACCTGTGATATTCAGATGACACAATCTTGCTTGCTGAAAGTGAAGATGACTTGAAGCACTTACTGATGAAGATTAAAGACTACAGTCTACAGTGTGGATTGAACCTCAACATAAGGAAAATGAAAATCCCCACAACTGGACCAATAAGCAGCATCACAATAAATGTAAAAAGGGATGAAGTTGTCAAAGATTACATATTATTTGGATCCACCATCCAAAACCAGTGGAATCAGCAGTCAAGAAATCAGATGTCATATTGCACTGGAAAGATCTGCTGCAAAAGACCTCTTTAAGTGCTATGAGGAAAGACATCTCTTTAAAGAGTAGGGTTCATCTAACCCGAGCCATAGTATTTTCAATTGCCTCTTATGCATGTAAAAGCTGCACAATGTATAAGGAAGACTGAAGAGGAGTTGATGCATTTCAGCTATGGTGTTGGTGAAGAATAGTGAAAGTACTATGGACTGCAAAGACCAAACAAATCTGTCCTGGAAAAAGTGCAGCTGGAATGCTCCTTGGAAGTGAGAATGGACAGACTTTAACTTACGTACTTTGGTCATGTTATTAGATGGGACTATTCCCTGAAGAAGGATATCATGCTTGATAGAGTGGAGGGTCAGTGAGAAAAGGGAAGGCCTTGAAGGAGATGAATTGACACAGTGGCTGCAACTATGGACTCAGGAATAGCAAGAATTGTGAGGATGGTGCTCTTGCTATGAGTCAGAGCCAACTTGACACTACCTAACAACAACAATAAAATTAGATTGTGTTTTGTTCTATTGCACATGGGTTGCTAAGAGTGAAATCTGAATTGATAGCACCTAACAACAACAACAACAACAAAACTGGCTTGTGGTGATGAATGTACAATTCTACATATTTACTAAAAAATAGTTTTTGCACACTTATTGTTGGTAAATTTTAACACATGTAAGTTATATCTCAATAATTTTTTTTAAATCATTAGATGAATTTAGTAGCAGTCAAGTGCCTTAGGCACTATGCCAACAGAGCTTCCAGTGGAATAAACACTCCTGAAGAAAAGATCATATTCCTTTATTATATTTTTCCTTAAAAAAAAATTTCTGTGATTTGGATGCTAGTTTACAATGCAATTTGGTTTTCCACTCAAAAGTACATTCCCTTTTTTTTCTTTTTTTACATTCATTGCCATCCCCACAATGTAACCACACTCTTCCACTTCCTCCCAGAGTTTATCATTTCCCTTCATCCTTTCCTATGCCTCCGTACCTTCTTGGTTTTATCACTGGGCAAAAGCTGTCCTTTAATATTGTATGGATGATTGCTCTAATGAGTACATACCTTTCTGATGTTATTGTTCACCTTCTAGACATGTTTATTGTTTGATTGAAAGGTGAGCCACTAGGGTGATATCTATTTCCAACTTGTAAAGTGTCTATGGGCTCAAGGGTTCCACGTCCTCTATTAGACTAGTAAGTCTGGTCCTTTTTTTTTTTTTTTTTCTTTTTAATGATTTTGAGTTTTGTTTCACATTTTTCTCCCACACTGTCCAGGACCTCCTATTGTGATCCCTTTCAGCGAGGTCAGCGGTGGTAGATGGGAACCATCTACTTCTGCTGATCTCAGGGTTAGGCTCATGGAGACTGGGCTTCCCATGGTTCATTAGTTATTTGCAGTAATTGTTTCCTTGTATCTTTGATTTTCCTCACTCTTCATTGTCTAGACTTGGAGAGTCCAATAGTTGCACCTTAGATGGCCACTCATAAGCTTTAAAACTCACCATATTAGGATGTGGAGCTTTGTCCTCATGGGCTAGGTTATTCTGGTTTACCTTAGAGTCCCCAAAGACTATGGTCCTGAGCCCTCTTTCCAGTGACTCATTCCCTCAAGGTGTCTGATTATGACTAAGACATTTTGATAACTTTGCTCCCTCTATATTCTACTTTATTCATGTATATATTTGCAGCACATATAAATGTATATGTAGAAACATCCTCAAACCTATATATAT
>NW_006921733.1:8112051-8114804 GCF_000298275.1 Orycteropus afer afer
TTCTGCTAGTTGGGGTTTAGTCCACTTCTATATCTTTCCCTTCAAGGCTCAGGGGTCCAGGATTATCTTCTGTGTCTGTGTTAATTGTTTTCCCTCTTCTTTGTTGAAGAGGGTCTTTGCAGTCTTTCTGCCTAGTCCGCCATCTTCCCTGTGGTATGTTAATACACCACTTTCAATGAAAGATAGAACAACTGGAAAGAAACACAACAAAGGTGCAGAAGAACTAAGCAATACAATCTGCCAACTTGAACTTATAAACATCTACAGAGCACTTCACCCAACAACAATACAGTATGCATACTTTTCCAGTACACATGGAATATTCTCCAGGATAAACCATATGTTAGGCCATAAAGCAAGCCTTAATAAATTTAACAACATTGAAATACTGCAAAGCTTCTTCTCAGATCACAATGCTATCAAATTAGGAATCAACAGTAGGAAGATCAATGGATAAAGAGTAAACATATGGAAACTGAACAACACCTTCCTTAAGAATGCCTGGGTTATAGCAGAAATAAAAAATGAAATTAAAAATTCCTTGAATTAAATGAGAATGAAAAGACAACATACCAAAATCTTTGGGACTTAGAAAAGCAGTGATCTGAGGTCAATTTATAGCAATAATTGCACATATCAAAAAAGAAGAAAGAGCCAAAATAAACACTTTAAACCAATATCTCCAACAATTAGAAAAAGAACAGCAAGAAAAGCCAACACTCACCAGAAGAAAGGAAATAATAAAGATTTGAACAGAAACCAATGAAACAGAATATAGAAAGATAATAGAAAAGATCAAGACTAAAAGTTGGTTTTTGAATTGATTAATAAAATTGACAAACCACTGAAAATTTAACAAAAGAGAAGAAGGAGAGAACACAAATAACACGAATAAGAAATGAAGTGGCTGACATCACAACAGAACCATCTGTAATAAAAAGGGTAATATCTGGATACTATGAAAAACTATACTCCAATAAATTTGAAAATCTGGAAGAAATGGATAGATTTCTGGAAATACACTACTTACCTAAACTAACACAGACTGAGGTGGAAAAGTTGAACAGATCCATAACAAAAGAAGAAATTGTATAGGTCATAAAAAATTACCAACAACAACAACAACAAAATCGTGGCCCAGATGGTTTCATCAGAGAATTTGACCAAACATTCAGGGAAGAACTGACACCACTCCTACTCAAAACTATTCCAAACATAGAAAAGCATGGAATCCTCCCTAACTCATTTTATGAAGCAAGCATAACCTTGATACCAAAACCAGGCAAAGATATCACTATAAAGGAAAACTACAGACAAATATCCCTCATGAATATACATGCAAAAAGCTTCAACAAAATTATAGCCAATAAATTTTAACAAAATATCAAAAAAATAATTCATTATGACCAAATAGGGTTCATATCAGGTACAAAAGGATGGCTCAACATTAGAAAAACAATCAACATCATCCAACACAAAAATAGAACAAAGGAAAAGAACCACATGTTCACATTCAAAATGTAGTCTCACCAGTGAGCAGCATGCTTTTTCCCTCTGGCATCTACGGATTTGGAAAACTAGGCACTCACTGAATCAGAGTGCACCAAACACAGAAGAGCAGAATTATAGGAAAGGCACAGGGAGATTATTTAGGAAAGAGCTACTGGCGGAGGATGGAAGGGCACCCAAGAGAGGCATTGGAAACTTTCCTGGGACAGTCACTATCTGCCAGGTGAGGGCAGCCACCTAAGATCCCTGAGCCAAGAAGGAAGACACTTTATAACAGTATACCAGTGACTACTCTAATATTCCAGTGGGCAGCAGCAGAAACCTGCCTCCAGCAGCTGATTTGATCAGTAATTTGGGTCATCTGGGTGCAGGCGGGCATGGGCACCACCACTGAGATTTGGTGGAGAACTCACTGTTGTGACAGGAAGGCTAGCTCTTTCCCCTCCCAGAGGGCCACAGAGTGGGCTGGGGTCAGACTGGGAGACATCGTATTGTTCTTTGTCACAGAGATTGGGACCGCAGAACACTAGCAGGTACTCCCCTGACTCCAACACAGCTGAAATTGTGTGCATCTTTGGTGCCACAGGCGGGCAGTATCACAGAGAAACTCCAGAGCCAGCAATTAGTGGTCTGGCGAGATTGTGTCAGCACTGCAGGCAGATGGGACAGGGAGAGTGAAGAAACCGCAGTCCCAGGAATTTTGCCTTGGAGCCATTCTTTGGTGCTGTGGGGCCACGGAGGCGGAATTTTTGAGTTTGCCTGAAATTGGCAGAAAGTTGCAATGCCCTAACAATAGAAATCTTCCCTGAGGTTGAGCCGTGGTCTTGCAAATAAATATGTCATCAATAATAGCCTGCTCAAAGCCCTAGAAACCTACCCTAGCAACACCAAGCTTTCCTTCTTCTGCTCCCAACTTCTCCACCAATAACTTCACTAATTCAATAGAAGAAACCATATTCAGCCAATTGCCATAAAAACCTCCCTCTTTGACCTCTAAACCCTCTTTACAAAAAACGGAAACATTTATCCACACTACACACAGTGATTCCACCATAAAAAAGAAAACAGCAGAGTGAACCAAAACACCTGAATCAATAATAAAATAAAACACACCAGCTTCACCTTTTCAAAATATTAAACCATAAAACCAAGACAAAACAAATCAACACGTAACCAGCAGCTAGAGACAACCTAAAGAGACAGTGCTCTACCAGATTCCAGGGGCTTAAGAAGAGGTTCTGCTT
>NW_006921733.1:8115319-8116813 GCF_000298275.1 Orycteropus afer afer
TAAAAAACCACCAAGAAGAGCCTGAATCACCCTTGGCTGCTCTTCACAAACAATTAATAGAGATCTTAATACAATATCACGATGCCTCAGAGACAACACACTATCAGAGTCCACACAAAGAAGCAAGATAAAATGGTAGAAACAAGGGAACAGGATACAGACCCAGAACACATCCCTGAGGAAGAAGCAGCATTGGAACTCTCTGATAAGGAATACAAAAGAATTATATTAAGGTATCATCAAAGGATTGAGAGACAGGCCAAAGAAAACACATTAAAAAAAAAAAAAAAACTTAGAAGAATTTTGAAAGAAAATACAAGAGCAAAATGACAAAATAAATGAAAAGTTAGAAACGATTCTTAATCTACAGATAGAAATCCAGAAGAGTAAATTATTAGAAACAGATAACACATTGGAAGGGCAAAGGGGTAGAATTGATGTAATGGAAGACAGAATTAATGAGATTAAAGACAAATACCTGAATACTTATTTGGAAAGGGATCAGCCAGAAAAAAAAATCAAAACAGAATGAAGAAAGCCTAAGGTTCATGTGGGATACCATCAAAAGAAATAATCTACTTGTCATTGGAATTCCAGAACAGGAAGAGAAAAATAAAGCCACTGAGAAAATCATCCAAGATTTGCTGGAGAACTTCCCTGAAATGATGAAAGAGGAGAACATATCCATTCAGGAAGTTCAATGAACCCCAAACAGGATAGAACCAAAAAGAAAATCACTGAGATATATCATTATCAAATTCGCCAAAAGCAAGGACAAAGAAAGAATCCTGAGAGCAGCATGGGAAAAACAAAAAGTTGCATACAAAGGTCAGCCAGTAACAATAAGCTCTAATTTCTCAGCAGAGACCATGCAAGCGAGAAGGCAATGGGATGCTATATATAAAACCCTGAAAGAGAAAAGTTTTCAACCAAGAATTATATACCTGGCAAAATTTTCCCTCAAATATGATGGTGAAATTAGGACATTTCCAGATAAGCAGAAACTAAGGGAATTTGTTGAAACCAGATCAACCTTACAAGAGACACTAAAGGGAGTACTTTAAACAAAACACCAAAAATAGCAAATAAGAACCAACCATTAATACACAAGATGACATATGCCAGAAACCACAGGTATGGACATATCAAAAGTAAAATGAGCTTACAAGACTGTAAACAGGGAACCAGAGACATCAATTGACAAGTGAGGACAACTGCAAACAAAAAGAAGGAAAAGACTGTGTAGTTAGAGAATTTCTAAATGGTGAGGAAGTTAAGAGAGTTGCAAGACAGAATGGACTGTTCTAAATTCAGGGAGAAAATTGTAAATCATAGGGTAACCTCAAAGAAAAATGATAAACCTTCATATCACAATAAAAAAAGGACAAGCACAAATACTCAACATATACTAAATCAGCAGCAACAAAAGAAAATTATAACAGGATTCATAAACATAATGAGCTCAGCACAGAAAATAATATGGAACAAAGAAAC
>NW_006921733.1:8123913-8125798 GCF_000298275.1 Orycteropus afer afer
GGGCATCTATGCAAAACCAACAGCCAACATTATTCTCAATGGAGAAAGACTGAAACCATTCCTCTTGAGAACAGGAACCAGACAAGGATGCCCGCTTTCACCACTTCTATTCAACATTGTACTGGAAATCCTAGCCAGGGCCATAAGGCAAGAAAGGGAAATCAAAGGCATTCAAATTGGTAAAGAAGAAGTCAAACTATCCCTATTTGCAGATTATATGATCCTATACCTAGAAAACCCAAGAGACTCAGTCAAAAACCTACTGGAAATAATTGAGAGATTTAGTATCATAGCAGGATATGAGAGTAACATACAAAAATCAGTTGGGTTCCTCTACACCAGCAAAGAGATTGCTGAAGAAGAAATAAGGAATTCAATACCCTTTATAATAACTACCAAAATAAATAAATAAATAAAATACTTGGGAGTAAATCTTACCATGGACACAAAAGACCTGTACAAAAAAACTATAAAAAACTACTTCAAGAAACCATAAGAGAACTACATAAATGGAAGAATATCCAAGCTCATGGATAGGAATATTGAACATTGTGAAAATGTAAATTGTACCCAAAGCAATCTATACATTCAATGTAATCCAAATCCAGATCCCATCAACATTCTTTAGAGATATGGAAAAACCAATCACTAACTTTATATGGAAAGAAAAGAGACCTTGGATAAGTAAAGCACTATTGAAGTAGAAGAACAAAGTAGGAGGTCTCACACTGCCAGATCTCAAAACCTACTATACAGTCACAGTAGTCAAAATTGCCTGGTATTGGTTTAATGACAGATATATAGACCAATGGAATAGAATTGAGAACCCAGAAATAGATCCATCGACCTATGGTCAGCTGATTTTTGACAAAGGGCCAAAATCCATTAAATGGGGAAGAGAATGTTTGTTTAATAAATGGTGCTGGCAAAACTAGAGATCCATTTGCAGAAAAAATGAAACAAGATTTGTCCCTCACTCCATACACAAAAACGAACTTCAGATGGATCAAAGACTTAAATGTGAAACCCAAAACTAGAGAGTTCCTCAAGGAAAAACTAGGGTCAAATTTAAGGACCCTAATATATGGCATAAATAGACTATCAAGCATGACTCAAAATGCACAAACAGCAGAAAAGAAACCACATGATTGCAACCTTCTAAAGGTTAAATTTTTATGTGCTTCCAAAGAATTCTCCAAAAGAGTCAAAAGAGAACCTACAGATTGGGAAAAAAATATTTGGTAATGACATATCTGACAAAGGACTTATCTGTAGAATTTATAGAAAACTCCAACACCTCAATAAAAAAGAGACAAATAATCTAATTTAAAAATGGGCAGAAGACATGAATAGACGACTCTTTACCAAGGAGGATATTCAAGCGGCCAGCAAACATATGAAGAAATGCTCACGATCATTAGCTATTAAAGAGATGCAAATCAAAACAACCATGAGATACCATCTTGCTCCAGCACTAGTAGCAAAGTTCAATGAGACAGAAAATAAAAAATGCTGGTAAGGATGTGGAGAGATTGGGACTCTCATACACTGCTAGTGGTACTGTAAAATGGTACAACTATTGTGGAAAGCAGTATGGTGATTCCTTCAAAGTTGGAACTAGAAATACCATTTGACCCAGCTATTTCATTTCTAGTTATATATCCTAAAGAAGTGAGAGCCATGACAAGAACAGACATATGCACACCCATGTTCAGAATTATTTACAATAGCCAAAAGATGGAAACAACCTAGGTGTCCAGCAACTGAGGAATGGATATCCAAACTATGATACATACACACAATGGAATACTATGCAACCCTAAAGAATAATGTAGAATCTGCAAAACACTGCAGAACATGGATGAACTTGGAGGACATTATGCTG
>NW_006921733.1:8127070-8131807 GCF_000298275.1 Orycteropus afer afer
AAAAAAAAAAAAAAACAGAATATTCTATTTGGGAGGGGGGGAAAGGACCACATTTTCATGTAAATCAATGCAGAAAAGGCATTTGATAAAATCCAACAACCATTCCTGATCAAAACTCTCAGCAAAATATGAATAGAAGGGACATTCACCAACATAATAAAGGACATTTTTGCAAAACCAACACAAACATCTTCTCAATGGAAGGGGACTGAAACTATTCCCCTTGCAAACAAGAACCAGACAAGGATACCCTCTCTCATCACTTTGATTCAACATTGTATTGTAACTCCTAGCCAGGGCAATAAGGCAAGAAAGGAAAATCAAAGACTTCCAAATTGATATGGAAGAAGTCTCTATTTGCTGATGATATGATTCTATATCTAGAAAATCCAAGAGACTCAGCAAAAAAACTGCTAGAACTAATTGAGAGATTTAGCATAGTGGCAGGATACAAGATCAACATGCAAAAATCGGATTACTCTACACCAGCAAAGAGATGATTCTTTCTGCTCAAAGAAATAAGGAAATCAATACCATTTACAATAGCCACCAAAAATAAATAAATAAATAAAATACTTGGGAATAAATCTTACCAGGGACACAAAATACATGTACAAAGAAAACTACAAAAAACTACTTCAAGAAACCATAAGAGATCTACATAAATGGAAAAGCATACCATGCTCGTGGATAGGAAGATTGAACATTGTGAAAGTATCAATTCCACTCAAAGCAATCTATACATTTAATGCAATCTCAATCCAGATCCCATCAACATTCTTTAAGGATATTGAAAAAACAATCACTAAGTTTCTACAGAAAGGAAAGAGACCTCAAATAAGCAAAGCATTATTGAAGAACAAAGCTGGAAGTCTCACACTCCCAGATCTTAAAACCACTCTACAGCCACAGTAGTCAAAACTGGTACAATGAAAGACATATACACCAATTGAGTAATTTGAGAACCTAGAAATAGATCCATTGACCTATGGTCAGCAGATCTTTGGCAAAGGGCTGAAATCCATTAAATGGTGAAGAGATTGTCTAACAAGTGGTGCTGGCAAAACTGGATGTCCATTTGCAGAAAAATGAAAAAAGATCTGTACTTCACACCATACACAAAAACTAACTCCAGATGGATGAAAGACTTAAATGTGAAACCTAAAACTATAAATTTCTTCAAGGAAAAACTAGGGACAAATTTAGGGGGCCTAATATATGGTGTAAATAGACTATCAAGCATAACCCAAAATGCATAAACAGCAGAAGATAAACTAGATGAATGGGACTTTCTAAAAATTAAATTTGTGCGAGCTTCCAAAGACTTCTCCAAAAGAGTCAAAAGAGAACCTACAGATTGGGAAATAATATTTGGCAATGATATATCTGACAAGGGACTTATCTCTAGAATTGATAGAAAACTCCAACACCTCAAAAACAAAAAGACAAATAATCCAATTAAAAAATGGGCAGAAGACATGAATAGACACTTCACTAAAGAGGATATTTAGGTGGCCAACAAACATATGAAGAAATTCTCCTGATCATTAGCCATTAGAGAAATGCAAATCAAAACAACAATGAGATATCATCTTGCCCAACACTAGTAGCAACGTTGTACAAGGCAGAAAATAAAAAATGCTGGTGAGGATGTGTCAAGATTGGGACTCTCATACACTGCTTATGGGAGTGTAAAAGGATACAACCACTGGGTAAAGCAGGAGCACTGGTAGCACAGTGCCTAAGGCACTTAACTGCTAACCAGAAGGCTGGTGGTTCAAACCCACCAGTCACTCCTCGGAAGGAAGGTTGGGCAATCTACTTCCATAGTGATACTGCCTCAGCAACCCAAGAAGGGGTCGCTATGAGTCAGGGCCGACTTGACGGCACATAACAACAACAACAACAACACTGTGTAAAGCAGTATGGTGATTCCTTAAAAAGCTGGAATTAGAAATACCATTTGACCCAGCAATTCCATTACTAGGTATATATCCTAAAGAAATGTGAGAGCAAGGGCAAGAATAGATATATGCACAACCATGTTTTTTTTGCAGCACTATTTACAGTAGCAAAAAGATAGAAACAATCTAGGTTCCCATCAACAGAATGGATAACCAAACCCTGGTATATACACACAATGGAATATTATGTAACCCTAAAGAATAATGTAGAATCTACAAAACACCACATAATGTGGATGAACTTGGAGGACATTATGCTGAGTGAAATAAGTCAATCACAGGAGGACAAATATTGTATTCATTCTGTTTTTGTAAAAAGTCAAGGAAAGGTTTATATGTCGAAGGAAATTTTCTTTGTTGGTTACCAAGGTAGGAGAGGAAGGAAGGGAACACTGTTGGATAGGTAGAGACAAGTATTGATTTAGGTGATGAGAAGGGCAATATACCAAATGTGAGTAATCAACACGGTGACATTGAGGAAGCAGAAGATGTAGAGAGGTGCATGGGAGGTACAGACTGATGAATACTTTTGCACGTACAATACTGTATTGTCATTGAAGGCAAACATTGATATACTGATGGATAGATGGGTGCATAGGCTGAACTATTAGGTATGTCCATGCAGGGTGGAGTGTACCCAAGACCATATATAGGGTTGACAGAAAACATTTCTACAAATGTTTTTGTATGTTCTGTGAGAATTCCCAGGTATATAGTAGAGCTGACAAGGCACAAGGTTGTAGTCATTTCTTGGCCACAGCCAGCTCTCCAGAGAGTGAGTCATTGGACCTGTGGGCTCAGGACCATAGTCCCAGGGGACATCAATCTCAGTTTTCATAACATGCTACACAAAAACATTGTTCCACATCCTGCTTTAGTGATTAGTGACTGGGATCTTAAATGCTTGCAAGCAGCCATCTAGATTCAATGATGGGTTTCTCCTCATTCAGAGCAAAGAAGAATGAAGAAAACCAAAGATACACAGAAACAAGTAGTCCAAGCTAATGGTACACCATGCAATTCTCAGCCTATATGACCACAAGACCAGAAGAACTAGATGGTGCCCAGCTACTACTGTCAACCACTCAGAGGGGGATCTCTGTAGGAGATCCTGGATAAAGTGGGAGAACAATGTGGAACAAAACACAAAATCATTAAAAAAAAAGCAACTAGGTTTGCTGGTCTGATTGAGCCTGATGGAACCACTGAGACTATGGCCCCTAGCTGCCCTTTAGGTCTGGAACTGAACTCACTACTGTGGCTTCCAGACAAACAAAAGACAGGGACATGAGCTGAACATTTACAATAGGTAGATACACTCCTTGGAGAGATAAATCATCGGAGAATGGAATAGAAGGGCTGTGTATGCACAGGGAGACAACCCAGGGGCAGGAGTGCATGGGAGAGAAAGATACAGGGAAGAGGTAACTATGGGGAGATAAGGGGAGGGGATAAGGGCATTGTGGTAAATTGTAGTCAATGTCATGAGACAAAGTGTATGTGAGCTGCTATATGGCAAGTGAATTTGCTCTGTAAATTTTAACCCAAATCACAATAAAAATTTAAAATAAATAAATAAGTAATAAAGAAATGGAGGTGGAAGAAGATAAAAGGAAACAATGAACAAATGAAGCAAAAATTATAAAATTGATAAAATGGTAGATATTAATCAAGACATAACAAAACCAAAAACTAAACCTGTTGCAATCTAGTCAATTATGACTCATAGCAACCCCATGGGTTACAGAGGAGAACTTCTTCCCAGGGTTTTCTTAGTTGTATTCTTTATAGAATCAGCTGCTGGCCCTTTCCCCTTCAGTTGCTGAGGGTTGTGAACTGCCAACCTTTAGTTAGCAGTTAATTACAAATCACTTGCATCACTCAGGCTCCTTAAATCATATCAATAATTATTTTAGATATATTTGGTATAAAAATAATATCTAAATGACATAGATTTCCAGACTGAATAAAAAAGCAAGATCCAACCACATGTTGCAAACACTCCATTATATATATATATATATATATATATATATATATATATATATATATATATATTTAGAAATATTAAAGTAAGAGGATGCAAGTTCACCTTCTAGAATGGCAACCCAAGGAACAGCACAGAACTGCTTCATGGGGAAAATAACAAAAATTATTTTTTAAGTACCATTTCAATTCCCTGGAATTGTTCCTAAGGGCTAACAGAAAATGATAAAGCACTTATTAAAGAAAAGCTCCTAAAGCTTGGTAATCATAGCAAGTCTGTAACATTGGAACTATGATCTGTTACCTCTTATTTTTCCTCCCAGCTTAGCATGAGAACTCTACTCCAGATGGATATAGCAGAGAACACAGGCCTCCTTGTACCCCAACTTTTAGTCAGAAGGCTACTATATTTTTTCCCAGAAAGGCAAGACTCAACATCCTGCCACAGAAACCTGCTGCAAAGGCTAAGTTTTGAGAAAGGAGGCTATATCTTGGGTGAAGTATGGTGAGAATTCTGGACACCAGTCACTCTCATCCCAGCTCTTTTAAAAGTAAAAGTGTCATGTTAGGTCAGACAAGCTGACAAGATTGGTGGCTACAGATGGTGTCTTCTCCCATATAGCATTCAGCTTTTAAATCAAGTGTATCATACAGAGAGAAGCATACTAATGTGCCTGATGCTAGCCCCAGAGCTTCAGATATTATGTCCAGGGAATGAAACAGACCATAAAACAGATATTTAAAACTCTTTCCAAAGGAACAGAGACATATACCCAAAGTTGCTACA
>NW_006921733.1:8132458-8133068 GCF_000298275.1 Orycteropus afer afer
TTCCGAGGAGTGGCTGGTGGGTTTGAACCGCCAGCCGTCTGGTTAGCAGGCAAGTGTCTTAGCCACTATGCTACCAGAGCTCCCAACAAAAAAATAGTATGATGAATTGTATTGTGGTCCTCCAAAATATGTATCAACTTTGCTAGGACAAAATTCTCAGTGGTATCCCAGTTCTCTAATTATGTAATCATTACCCATGATGTGATTTGATATGATCAACCAATCAGTTGTAAATTGATAAAGGTGGTATGGAGCCTTGATCTGATGTAAAATGAGTTTCCTTGGGGAGAGCCTGCATCATCTTTTATCTTACAAGAGATAGAAGGAGAGAGAAGTAAGCCGAGAAGGAGGGATAAGACTACTACCAAGAAAGAAGGGCTAGAAATGGGCTACATCCTTGGGACCCAGGGTTCCTGCACTTAGAACCTACACTCAGGGGAAAATTGATGCCAAGATACATGAAGATCTCCAAGGAACCAGGAAGCAGAATGTGAAGAGACAAGAAACATGCAATCCTTCCGTTGGCATCAATTGTAGAACCAAGCAACGTGAATTCCTTGACAACCTCAATCTTCTCTCCATTTATTATGATGCTGCTCATTGGTCCAGT
>NW_006921733.1:8135673-8146594 GCF_000298275.1 Orycteropus afer afer
TTTTATCCCCTTCCCTGCTCTTCCGGCCTGCTACTCTGGCGTCCCTGCATTGTCTCTCTAACTTTGGAAGTAGGTAATTTTTATTCTAGATTTCATAGTTTCACAGATAAAGAATTTTGTCCCAAGATGGAATTTGAACTTGGAGTCAGTTTGAGACTTGTGGGATGATCTGATGGGATGAACGTGTTTTGCATGTAACATGGACATGAATTTTGGGGATGCCCAAGGATGGAATGCCATGGATTGAATTGTATCTTCCAAAAATATATGTCAGCTTGGCCGGGCCATGATTCTTAATGTTTTGGCAGTTATGTAATGATATAATTTTGCAGTTGTTTAGTGATGTAATCATCCCCATGATGTGATCTGATGTGCTCTGCCAATCTGGTGTAAGGGGGTGCAACACCTTACTCAAGTCACAGATCTGATCTAATATAAGAGGAGCTTTCCTGGGGTGTGACTTTGGTCACCTTTTATAAAATAAGAGATAAAATGAGAGCGAAGTAAGCAGAGTAGGGGAGACCTACTATCCCCAAGAAAGAAGAGCCAGAGTGAAGTGTGACCTTTGGACCCAGGTTTCCTGCACTGGAAACGTCCTACATTCAGTGCAAGGCTGAAGTCAAGCTACTTCTAGATTTCCAAGGAATGCTGGGCCCACAGATGTTGAAAATAGACAAGGACCTTACTCCAGAGTGGACACAGAGAGAAAGCAGATTCCTTAGAGCAGGTGCTCTGAATTTGGACCTCTAACCTCCTAAACTGTGAAAGAGTAAATTTCTTTTGTTAAAACCATCCATATCTAGTATTTCTGTTATAGCAGCATTACATAGCTAAGACAAATAATTATGTCTGCAAAAAAAAAAAAAAAAAAAGAAAAATATGATTGAAACACTGGAGAAAAAGTAGGCAACAGAAACTGCCTGCTTGAGTTACCATATGTCAGATTTACCACAAAAACTTACATAAAAAGCCCTTGTAAATATATATTAAAAAAAAAAAAACTAAAGAAGTAAAGGAAAGTGTAATGAACATGTCTCATCACACAGAGAATAAAACTAAAAAGACAGAAAAAAAGAAAAGTAAACGCAAGCCAAATAGTAATTCTGGAATTTAAAAGTACAATAACTAAAATGAAAAATGCACTTGAAGAGCTCACTAGTAGATCTGAAATGAGAAGAAATCATAAGCAATTTTAAAGATAGATGAATAATTGATTATCCAAGGAATACAGAGAAAATTGAAACAAAAACAAACAGAACTCAGAAAGATTTGAGACACCATTAAGCACAATAGTACATGTGTACTGGGAATGCTAGAAGGTGATGAAAGGGAGTAAGGATTAGAAAAATTATTCAAAGGGGCAATGGCTGAAAATTTATTAATTTTATTGAAAAACAATAATCTACACACCGAAGAATCAAATGAAATCTAAGTAGGATAAATACAAAGAGATTCACAGACACATTGTATTGAAAATGCTAAAAGACTGACATAATCTTCAACATAGTAAGAGAGAAGTGACTTGTCACATAAAGTAATCCCAATATGATCAACAGCTGATTTCTCAGCAGAAATTACAGAAGCCAAAAGGCGCTGTGTGTTAGACTGGGTTCTCTAGAGAAACAAAACTAGTAAAACTTATATATATAGAGAAAGAGAAATTTATCTTAGGAAAATGGCTCACACACGTATAGAAGCTGGTAAATCCAAAGTTCTTGGATCAAACGTCAAGCTGGAGGATTTTCCTGACTCTGGAAGCTGCAGGGGCTAAGGAGCTCAAGGCTGGCAGGCAGTATACTGGCTGTTGACTCCAACGAATGACAAATCCAAGATCTCCAGGCCAAAGGGTGGATTGTTGGCTCATGGACAGTTGTAGGCAGCTCAACAGAATCCCAATCCACAGAAGAGTGTCTCTTTTCCCAGGATGCCCATAAATATACTGGAAGCAGGCCACATACCTAGGGAAACTGCTTTTCAATGGATTGGCTGCTCAAAACATATTCATATGATCCCGTCATGGGAATAACCATATTACAACTGCTTAAACCACAGAGAATTGTGGTCCAGCCAAGTTGATACACAGATCTAATTATCCTAATCCAACCCTTGTCAATTTGGCAGTTGTACACATTTTTTTAACCATATATAATCTCTAAATAAGGACAATTATAAAGTCATATTTGTGTCTAACAGGATACACTAACACACCTACAACCAAAATGCATTAACCTTATTTACATTTCATAGTTCATAACAGAAGGAAACAAAAATATTTGATGCACATATACAATGAAGAAATACAACAATCACTGTCCTCGTTTCTGCAACTGGTCACATGGTCATAGCTGATATTCAGAACTACCTTCTTCCACTACCCATTCTGTATTTTCCTTGCCCTCAGCAAGCACCTCAGCTGGTCACAGTTCTTTTCCCAGTGGGGTAACCCAAACCTTCATTCCTGAAGGATCTGGGCTGTTAGCAGTCATATCAGAATTAAGTTGCTATAATTTTCCATTGGGAGCTCTGGTAGCGTAGTGGCTAAGGCACTTGACTGCTAACCAGAAGGCAGGCGGTTCAAACCCACCAGCCACTCCTCGGAAGGAAGGTTGGGCAATCCTACTTCCGTAGTGATACTGCCTCGGAAACCCAAGGAGGGGTCGCTATGAGTCGGGGCCGACTCGATGGCAAACAACAACAACAACAACAACAATTTTCCATTGACTTTAATCACAGGGCATGGTAGTATGAAGAGACATCTTAAAGAATCTCCTGTATTCCAGATATATTCTTCTTTACCTCCATTATGTAATGTCAATCCAATTTCCCCTTGGCAATCAGGATCTATCATACCAGATAGTACACTAATGCCCTTCTTTGTTGATCCAGAGGCATGAGGAAGCCAAAATGGCTGGGTGGCATTCTTAATTTCCAGTTCAATGCAATCAGTATTGTGTCTCCAGGTGGGAGTGTTTCTCCCTTTGGGACTAAGGTCTCCAGACCCGCAGAGCATAGGGTAGCAGGGACAGGAAGCAAAATTTTTTTGAGTGGGTGACTAGGGAAAATAGTGAGTGGTTCCACTCCCATTTCCACCCCTTGGTTCCTGGACCCATGAATCCTGGCTATTGGAGAAACAGAAGCATATTGAATGCTGGTTTAGAACATATACAGCCTCCTGGAGAACACTGCCCCAACCATTCAAGCTATTACCACCTAGCTGGCACCAAAATTATGTTTTCAGCAACATTCCATTGTTCTATCAAGCCAGCTGCTTCAGGATGATGGGGATAATGGTAGTAAGACCAGTGAATTCCATGAACATAGGTCCATTGCTGCACTTCATTTGCTGTGAAATGAGTCCCTTGATCTGAAGCAATGTTGAAGGGGTACCAAGAAGGTGGATAAGACATTCTGTAAGTCCATGGATAGTAATTTTGGCAGAAGCATTGCATGCAGAGAAGGTGAATCCATATCCAGAATAAGCATCTATACTAGTAAGAACAAAACACTGTCCTTTCCATGATGGAAGTGGTTCAATGTAATAAACCTGCCACCAGGTTGCTGTCTGATCACCCTGAGGAATGGTTCCATATCACAGACTCAGTGTTGGTCTCTGCTGCTGGCAGATTGGTCACTCAGCAGTGGTGATAGCCAAACCAGCCTTGGTAAATGGGAGTCCATGTTGCTAAGCCCATGCATAACCTCCATCCCTGCCACCATGGCCCCTTTGTTCATGAGCCCATTGAGCAATGACAGGATTTGTGGGGAAAAAGGATGGCTGGTTTCCACTGAATGTGTCATCCTATCCACCTGATTGTTAAAGTCCTCTTCTGCCAAGTCATTCAGTTGGCGTTCAGTCTCTACTAAAGCCCAGTAACAAGCAAAATGCTGTTTCTCAAAAGGAGAGTAGTTATCTGCAGAGGATAGCAGGGCTTTGCTCCAAAATCCCAAGGGTCTGCATTGCAATTCATCAATAGGGACCTGCCAAAGACTCAAAACAGCATCTCTATCTACTACAGGCACTTCTAGCACCATTGGATCAGCCGGATCATATGGCCCAAGTGGCATAGCTGCCTGCATGGCAGGCTGAATCTGTTGTAGAACCTTCAGTTGTTCTGGACCACACTCAAAACTAGCAGTTTCCTGAGTCACTTGATAAATAGGCCACAGAAACACACCCAAATGAGGTATGTTGCCTCCAGGATCGAAACAAGTCCACGATACATTGTGCCTCCTTTTTAGTTGTGGGGGAAGCCAGATACAATAACTTATCCTTCACTTTAGTAGGAATATCTTGACATGCCCCACACCATTGGAGCCCTAAAAATTTCACTGAGGTAGAAGGTGCCTAAATTTTTGTTGGGTTAATATCCCAAACTCTAGTATGCATATGTCTCACCAGTAAGTCTAGAGTCATCAATACTTCTTCCTTACTAGGTCCAATCAGCATGTCATCAATATAATGGACCAATGTGATGTCTTGTGGAAGGGAAAGGTAATCAAGATCCTTATGGACTGAATTATGACATAGTGCTGAAGAGTTGATATATCCCTGAGGAAGGACTGTGAAAGTATACTGTTGGCCTTGGAAGCTAAAGGCAAACTGCTTCTGATGCTCTTTTAAAATTGGTATCAAGAAAAAGGCATTGGCCAGATAAATAGCTGCATTCCAAGTACCAGGAGATTTACTAATTTGCTCAAGCAATGAAACCACATCAGGAACAACAGCTGCAATTGGAGTCACCACCTGATTAAGTTTATGATAATATACTGTCATTCTCCAAGATTCATCTGTTTTTTACACAGCCCAAATAGGTGAATTAAATGGGGATGTTGTGGGAATCACCACTCCTGCATCTTTCAAGTCCTTAATGGTGGCAGTAATCTCTGCAACCCCTCCAGGGATGCAGTATTGCTTTTGATTTACTATTTTTGTAGGTAGAGGCGGTTCTAATGGCTTCCACTTGGCTTTTCCTACCATAATAGCCTTTACTCCACATGTCAGGGACCCAGTGTGGGAATTCTGCCAATTGCTCAGTACATCTATTGCAATCATGCATTCTGGAACTGGGGAGAACACTACAGGATGGGTTTGGGGACACATTGGACCCACTGTGAGATGAACTTTAGATAAGACTCCATCAATAAATTGATCTCCATATGCCCCCGCTCTGACTGGTAGGTCACAATGATGCTTTGGATCTCCTGGAATTAGTATCAGTTCAGAGCCAGTGTCCAGTAATCCCTGGGAAGTCGGATTATTTCCTTTTCTCCAATGAACAGTCACTTTTGTAAAAGGCCTCCTCAGATCCTTTTAGGGAAGGCTGGGAGAAAGATTGACATTATAGTTTTTTGGCAATGCAGTGGGGTCTTTCCCCAAAGGGACCCGACCTCCCCTTCATTTAAGGGGTTGTGGGTCTGTAAACTGACTCAAGTCTGGGAATTCATTGACAGGCCGTGACTCTATATTCTGGCAATTCAATCTAGGCTGCCGTTCATGTGACCTAGAATTCTTCTGTCTATACAGATCAAGTAAATATTTAGTAGGTTTGCCAGGTATTTCACTACTAGGAACACCATATGCAAGTAGCCAATGCCAAAATTCCACAGGAGTCAGACTATTCTGATTACTGTTCCAACTCTGCTGTCCCTTATGGTAACCATGCCTACCTTGCCTTTATCAATTAACTGCTGCCACTTGGATCCTACTACCACAGGGTCCAATCAGCCCCATCGTACTTAAGTGTCTTAGTTCAATTAGGGCAGTTCCCACTGACAAATCAGGTTTACATAAAATAGCAATCACAGCAGTCTTCAAGGATGCTAGATCTCCCTTCACAAACTTATTCCTCACTGTACTGGTGAAAGGAGTATCTTCTGGACTCTCCATTTCTGGCTCTAGGGGTCTAATCTGATAAATCCATTCTAACAGGCCAGTTTCTCTAAGCCTCTGGTTACCTTCTTCTACATTAAACCAAGGCAGGTCTGGTACTTCAACTTGACTTAAGGTAGGCCACCGCATAATACATGCTTCAGAAAGCCAACTAAATAAACTATTAGATCCTTTTCTAACCTCTCTGATCCAATGTTAAATTCCTTGCACCATTATCCTACACCCTCAGTAGCCATTCCCATACATATTCTCCAGGTTTCTGTCTGTACATGTTAGCAAAATCAAGTAGGTCTTTTCGGGTGTAGAGTACCACCTCCTCAGTCACACTTTGTGTTTCACCTTTTGGGGCTTGCTTTGACTTAACTTTAGTTATAGGTTTAGCAGCAACAATGGGTGGTTGGGGCAGTTCCTGAGAACATTCAGGAACGTCTTTTATGGCCTCTGCATCAGGAAATGACCCAGCAGGAACAGCTGGGCTAATCCCATTAAACTGAGGTGGAGGGGATAATAGTTTTACATCCCTTCAGATGGGAAGGATTCAACAGAATTTACAGGCTCTGTATCCTGATCTTCCTGATTATCTGCCCATATGTCCCCATTCCAGGTTTCAGAATCCCATTTTTTCCCAATCAATGCCCTCACTTTAACTTCAGACACCATTCTGGGTTGGCAATTTAATTGGTGTTGTAATTCAGCCATGCTTACAAAAAGACTCTGGGTTTGGTTTTCAGCAATATCAGCTCTGTTAGTAGAAGAAATAAGGCTTTCTTTCAGAGTACAACTGGAAACATTGAGGTCTTTTATGCAGTGCTTAAGCTGTGACTCAACAGCCCTGAGCTCATCTCATCCTTTCACCACTTCATCTAGTGTAAGTAGGACCAACCAACCAGATTCTTATACTCCTCATGCTGACAGAATTGCAGAAAAGTATCAAATATGCAATCACCCAGAGCCTCACCTCTCACAGGTACTTGATCTATTGGTGATGCCATTTTATATATTAATGTTGCCACCTCATGCCAGAGATTAGCAGGGCCCTCTTTACTAACAGAGGCAGGGTCACTAGTGTCTTTACAATTAATCAAATTGGAGAACCAATTTAGGAAGCCCATCCTTATGATTTTGTCTCTCTAGAACCACTCTCAGTACCAAATGTGTTAGACTGGGTTCTCTAGAGAAAGAAAACCAGTAAAGCTTATATAGAGAAAGAAAGAAATTTATCTTAGGAAAATGGATCACACACTTATAGAAGCTGGCAAGTCCAAAGTTCTTGGATCAGAGGTCAAGCTGGAGGATTTTTGTGACTCTTGCAGCTGCAGAGGCTAAGAAACTCAAGGTTGGCAGGCAGTATGCTGGCTGTTGACTCCAACGACTGATGAATGGTGGATTGTTCACTCATGGACATTTGTAGGCAGCACAACAGAATCCTGATCCACAGAAGAGTGTCTCTTTTCACAGGTTGTCCATAAATATACTGGAAGCAGGTGACACACCTAGGGAAACTCCCTTTCAACAGATTGGCTGCTCAAAACATATTTATCTGATCCCATCATGGAAATAACTATATAACAACTGCTTAAACCACACAGAATTGTGGTCCAGCTAAGTTGGCATACAGTTCCAACTATCACACACTGTGATGACATAATCAAAGTGATAAAAAAAAAAAACTATAAAAGAAGGATTATATGTCCAGATAAACCATAAGTAAGATAATTTTCAGCTTGCAGATCCACCTTAGAAGAACATTAAACAAAGTTCTTCCAGGATGAAAGGAAGCAAGCCCAGATAGTAATTTAAATCCACTGAAGAAACAAGGAGCACCTGTAAGATAACGACTGATCCTTGGATTTTTAAGGCAGTATCAATATGGAAGTAGATTGCCCATTCTTCCTTCCGAGGAGTGGCTGGGGGGTTTGAACCACCAGCCTTCTGGTTAGCAGCCAAATGCCTTGGGCACTACACTACTAGAGGTCTTGATAATTGTAATAGGTGATATAAATACATATCTCCTTTCTTTTCTCTCATTAATTGGCTGAAAAAGCAACTGTATGAAACAATATTCACTTTATATTATTGGGCATATAATACATATTATGCAATATATTTGCACATAACAGTACAAAAGAAGTGCTAGAGAAAAGCATATATAGTAAAGAAATGGCAACTCAAATCCACAGGAAGAAATGAAAAGAATCAGAAATGGGAAATTAAAAAGTTAGTGTAATAGAAGCTACACATAGTAAAACTTGCAAAAGGCAGAAACCTATCAGAGAAGGTTTAGTAGAGAGGAATAGAAATGCACTTGTCAAATGTGGAAAACTTGCAAGGTCCAGAAAAATAACTCAGTCTCATCAAGTTCAAGCTCTTAAAGCATTCACTGTATATATTTACTTCTCTTTCTTCTCTCAGCTTGTTTATACAAAATTACATAAATTAATAATAATAACAATTTATTGTTAGATTTATAACATTAATCCAAAAAAAAACCCAAACTCACTGCCGTTGAGTCAGATGTGACTCATAGCAACCCCTCCTTGGGTTTCTGAGGCAGTATCACTACAGAAGTAGATTGCTCAACCTTCCTTCTGAGGAGTTTGTACTGCCAGTCTTCTTGTTAGCAGTGAAATACCTTAGGCACTATGCCACCTGAGCTCCCATAACATTAATAGATGCAATATATATAACAATATTACTACAAAAAGGTGAAAACAAAAATAGAGATATATAGGAGTAAAGTTTCTATATATCATTGGATTTAAGCTAGTATAAATATGAAGCTGATAAGATGTTGTGATAGTTGGAGCAGTGTGTCAAGTTTGCTGGAACCCAGTTCTGCGTGGCTGTTCTCATGATGGGATTGGATGACTGTGTTCCGAGTGGCCAATCTGCTCAGGGGGAGTTTCCTTAGGGGTGTGGCCTGCTTCCAGGATATCCAGGGACATCCTGGGAAGAGAGACATTCTTCTGTGGATCGGGATTCTGGTGTGCTGTCTACAACTGTCTGTGAGTGAGCAGTCCATTGTTCGGCCTGGAGATGTTGGATTCATCCTTCATTGGAGTCAATAGCCGGTGTAACACCTGCCAGCCTTGAGCTTCTCAGCCCCCTGCAGGGAGAAGTCTCCAGCCTGACATTTGCTCCAGGGACTTTGGACTTGGACTTGCCGGCTTCTATACATTTGTGAGCCATTTTCCTAAGATGAATTTCTCTCTCTCTTTATATATATATAAGCTTTGCTGGTTTTTGTTTCTCTAGAGAACCCAGTCTAACACATTTGGTACTGGGAGTGGTTCTAGAGAGATAAAATCATAAGGATGGGCTTCCTAGATTGGTTCTCCAGTTTGATTAATTTTGATGACACTCGTGACTCTATGTCTGCTAGTAAAGAGGGCCCTACTAATCCATGGCGTGAGGTGGCAAAATTAATGCATGAAATAGCACCACTAATAGATCAAGTACTTGTGAGAATTGATGCTCTGGGTGATCAGATATTTGATATTTTTCTGCAATTTTGTCAGAATGAGAAGTATAAGAAAGCTGGTTGGTTGGTCCTACTTACACTGGATATATTGTTGAAAGAGCAAGATGAGCTCAAAGCTCCTGAGTCTTGGCTTAAGTGCCACATAAAAGACCTCAGTACTTCCAGCTGTGCTCTGAAAGAAAGCCTTATAGCTTCTTCTAACAGAGCTGCTATCAAAGAAAACCAAACCCAGAGTCTTATTGTAAGGGTGGCTGAATTACAACACCAGCTAAATTGCCAATCCAGAACGGTGTCTGCCATTAAAGTGAGGGCATTGATTGGAAAAAAATGCGATCCTGAAACCTGGAATGGAGACATGTGGACAGATGATCAGGATATAGAGCCTGTAAATTCTTTTGAATTCCTCCTATCTGAATGGATTACTGTAAAACCATTATCCCCTCCCCCTCAGGTTGATGGGATTAACTCAACTGTTCCTGCTGGGTCATTGCTTGAGGCAGAGGCCATACAAGACATTCCTGAATGCTCTCAGGAACTGCTTATACCACCCACTGTTTTTATGAGACCCATAACTAAAGTTAAGTCCAAGTGGGCTCCAAGAGGTGAAAAAGAAAATGTGACTGAGGAGGTGATATGCTATACCCGAAAAGACCTACTTGATTTTGCTCACATGTACAGACAGAAACCTGGAGAATATGTATGGGAATGGTTGCTAAGGGTGTGGGATAATTGTGCAAGGAATGTAAGATTGGATCAGTCTGAGTTTATTGAGTTAGGCCCACTAAGTATGGATTCTTCATTCAATGTCTCAGCTCAAGAAGTTAGGAAAGGATCTAATAGTTTATTTGGTTGGCTTACTGAGGCATGGATTATGTGGTGGCCTACTTTAAGTCAAGTTGAAGTACCAGACCTGCCTTGATTTAATGTAGAAGAAGGTATCCAGATGGTTAGGGAAATTGGCCTGTTAGAATGGATTTATTGGATTTATCTAGATTTATATAGACCCCTAGAGCCAGAAATGGAGAGTCCAGAAGACATGCCTTTCACCAGTACCATGAGGAATAAATCTGTGAAGGGAGCTCCAGCATCCTTGAAGACTGCTGTGATTACTATTTTATGTAAACCTGATTTGATGGTGGGAACTGCCCTAATTGAACTAAGACACTTAAGTACGATGGCGCTGATTGGACCCTGTGGTAGTAGGGGCCAAGTGGCAGCAGTTAATTGAAAAAGGCAAGGTGGGCATGGTTACCATAAGGGACAGCAGAGTTGGAACAGTAATCAGAATAGTCTGACTCCTGTGGAATTATACATGGCAAGCCTACTAAATATTTACTTGATCTGTATAGACAAAAGAATTCTGGGTTACGTGAACAGCAACCTAGATTGAATAACCAGATTACAGAGTCATGACCTCTCAATCAATTCCCAGACATGAGTCAATTTACAGACCCACAACCCCTTGAATGAAGGGGAGGTCAGGTCCCTTTGAGGAAGGACCCCACTACATTGCCAAAAATCTATAATGTCAGTCTTTCTCCTAGCCTTCC
>NW_006921733.1:8146694-8147257 GCF_000298275.1 Orycteropus afer afer
GATTACTGGACACTGGCTCTGAATTGACACTAATTCCAGGAGACGCAAAATGTCATTGTGGCCCACCAGTCAGAGTGGGGGCATATGGAGGTCAATTTATTGATGGAGTCTTAGCCAAGGTGCATCTCACAGTGGGTCCAGTGGGTCCCTGAACCCATCCAGTAGTGATTTCTCCAGTGCCAGAATGCATAATTGGAATAGATATACTCAGCAATTGGCAGAATTCCCACATTGGATCTCTGACATGTGGAGTAAAGGCTATTATGGTAGGAAAAGCCAAGTGGAAGCCATTAGAACTGCCCCTACCTACAAAAATAGTAAACCAAAAGCAGTACTGCATCCCTGGAGGGGTTGCAGAGATTACTGCCATCATTAAGGACTTGAAGGATGCAGGGCTGGTGATTCCCACTACATCTCCATTTAATTCATCTATTTGGCCTGTGCAAAAAACAGCTGTATCTTGGAGAATGACAGTAGATTATTGTAAACTTAATCAGGTGTTGACTCCAATTGCAGCTGCTGTTCCTGATGTGGTTTCATTGCTTGAGCAAATTAGTACATCT
>NW_006921733.1:8148397-8157989 GCF_000298275.1 Orycteropus afer afer
TATGGTCTCTACTCCAGTCACATTACCTTCCCTATCCCACTCTGCACCTATGGCCTCATGAGGAGTTCCTTATGATCAGTTGACTGAGGAAGAGAAAACTCATGCCTGGTTTACAGATGGTTCTGCACGATATGCAGACACCACTCGAAAGTGGACAGCAGTGACACTACAGCCCCTTTCTGGGACTTCCTTAAAGAACAATGGTGAAGGGAAATCCTCCCAATGGGCAGAACTTCAGGCCATGCATATGGCTGTTCACTTTGCATGGAACAAGAAATGGCCAGATGTGCGATTATATACAGATTCCTGGGCTGTGGCTAACAGCTTAGCTGAATGGTCTGGGACTTGGAAGGAGCATGATTGGAAGATTGGTGATAAGGATGTATGGGGAAGAGGCATGTGGATAGATCTCTCTGAATGGGCCAAAGAATTAAAGGTATTTGTTTCTCATGTGAATGCCCACCAAAAAGTGACCTTGGCAGAAGAGGACTTTAACAATCAGGCACATAGAATGACACATTCAGTGGAAACCAGCCATCCTTTTTCCCCAACTACTCCTATCATTGCTCAATGGGCTCATGAACAAAGGGGTCATGGTGGCAGGGATGGAGGTTATGCATGGGCTCAGCAACATGGACTCCCATTTACCAAGGCTGATTTGGCTACCACCACTGCTGAGTGCCCAATCTGCCAGCAGCAGAGACCAACATTGAGTCTGTGATATGGAACCATTCCTCGGGGTGATCAGCCAGCAACCTGGTGGCAGGTTTATTACATAGAACCACTCCATCATGGAAAGGAGAGCGTTTTGTTCTTACTGGGATAGATACTTATTCTAGATATGGATTTGTCTTCCCTGCACACAATGCTTCTTCTAAAACTATCATCCATGGACTTACATAATGCCTTATCCACCATCATGTTATCCCACACAGCATTGCTTTGGATCAAGGGACTCATTTCACAGCACATGAAGTGCAGCAATGGACTTATGCTCATGGAATTCACTGGTGTTACAATGCTCCCCATCATCCTGAAGCAGCTGGCTTGATAGAATGATGGAATGACATCTTAAAAACCCAAATACTGCACCAGCTAGGTGACAATACCCTGAAGGGTTGGGGCAATGTTCTCCAAGGGGCTGTATATGCTCTGAATCAGTGTCTAATATATGCTTCTGTTTCTCCAATACCCAGGATTCATGGGTCCAGGAACCAAGGGTTGGAAACAGGAGTTGTACCACTCACTATTACCCCTAGTGACCCACTCAAAAAATTTTTGCTTCCTGTCCCTGCCACCCTATGCTCTGTGGGTCTGGAGATCTTAGTGGAGACACAATACTGATTGCATTGAATGGGAAGTTAAGAATGGCACCCAGCCATTTTGGCTTCCTCATGCCTCTGGATCAACAGACAAAGAAGGACATTACTGTACTATCTGGTGTGATAAATCCTGATTACCAAAGGGAGATTGGATTGGCTTTACAAAATGGAGGTAAACAAGAATATGTCTGGAATACAGGAGATTCTTTAGGATGTCTTTTAGTACTACCATGCCCTGTGATTAAAGTCAATGGAAAATTACAGCAACCAAAATCTGATATGACTGCTAATGGCCCAGACCCTTCAGGAATGGTTTTGGTCACCCTACCAAACAAAGAACCATGACCAGCTGAGGTGTTTGCTGAGAGCAAGGGAAATACAGAATGGGTGGTGGAAGAAGGTAGTTCTGAATATCAGCTACGACCACGTGACCAGCTGCAGAAACGAGGACTGTGATTGTTATATTTCTTCATTGTATATTGCATCAAATATTTTTGTTTCCTTCTGTTATGAACTGTGAAATGTAAATAAGGTTAACACATTTTGGTTGTATGTGTATTAACGTATCATGTTAGGCACACATATGACTCTATAATTGTCCTCATTTACAGATTATATATTAGGTGTGTACAATTGCCAACCTGAGAAGAGGTGGACTGTGATAGTTGGAGCAGTGTGTCAACTTTGCTGGACCCCAGTTATGTGCGGTTGTTCCCATGATGGGATCTGATGACAGTGTTCTGAGTGGCCAATCTGTTCAGGGGGAGTTTCCCTAGCGGTGTGGCCTGCTTCCAGGATGTCCAGGGACATCCTGGGAAGGGAGACATTCTTTTGTGGATTGGGATTCTGGCGTGCTACCTAAAACTGTCCATGAGTGAGCACTCCACTGTTCGGCCTGGAGATCTTGGATTTGTCATTCGTTGGAGTCAACAGCTGGTGTACTGTCTGCCAGCCTTGAGCTTCTCAGTCTCCTGCCGGGAAAAGCCTCCAGCTTGACATTTGTTCCAGGGACTTTGGACTTGCCGGCTTCTATACATTTGTGAGCCATTTTCCTAAGATAAATTTCTCTCTCTCTTTGTATATATATAAGCTTTGCTGGTTTTTGTTTCTCTAGAGAACCCAGTCTAACACAGATGTATATGGTAAACACAGAGCAACCAATAAAAAATAAGTCTCAATATACTAAAAATGTTATTAAATAAATTATAATGCTACTATGGCCCTCAGTTACCCTAGGGGTGTGGAAATGAACTCACAACTGTGGCTTAACTCTCAGTCAAACAATAGACAGGCCTACAAGCTGAACATTTACACCAGGAAGATGTAGTGCTTAGAATAATCTACCATAAGATGTCAGAAGGACAGAGTTTGCACAGGGAGAAAGCTAGGAAGGCAGGGACACATAGTCAAGAAGAATACAGGGAAAAGATAACCACAAGGAGGAAGTGAGAGGAGAGCTGTTACACTGAGGGGGATGTAAGCAGTGTCACAAAACAAAATCTGTATGTGCTGTTGAATGTAAAATGAATCTGCTTTGTAAAATTTCACCCAAATCACAATAAAACTTTTTGAAAAATGCTATGTTAGAAAATATTCAAATATTCATTTAATGCAAATAAAAGTTTAAAGGAAGAATAGAACAAACAGATGTAAATACAACTGTAACAATAATAAATTTCAAAGTAAATCCATTAAAAAATCTAATTAAAAGGTAGAGATGGTCAGACTGTCTAAAACAAGATCCAACTATTTGCTGTCCATAGGAGACACACATTAAATTCAAAGATACAAATGGATTGAAAATAAAAATGATTTTTTAAAATAAAGTTTGTCATCCAAAAGAAACTACAGGAAAGCTGGAGTAGCTATACTAATATGAAATAAAATAGGTCATAAAACAATAAAAAATGTTACTGGAGGTAAAGATAGATTATTTATAATGATAAAAATTCAATCCATTAGAAATGTAAAACAATTATAAACATATATACACCTAAAACAGAGCACTAACATACATGAAATAAATAATGACAGATATAAAGGGAGAAACAGACATCTCAACATTAATAGTTATAGACATCAATACCCTACTTTCAATAATGGATAGAATAACTATAGAAGATCACCAAGGAAAGAGAAGACTAAAAACTATAAATAAACTAGATCTAACACATATATTTAAAACCCACTACCCAATAATACAGGAGCTCTGGTAGCATAGTACCTAAGGCACTTGACTGCTAACCAGAAGGCTGGTGGTTCAAACCCACCAGGCAATCCTCGGAAGGAAGATTGGGCAATCTACTTCTGTAGTGATACCACCTCGGAAACCCAAGGAGGGGTCGCTATGAGTCGGGTCCAACTCGACGGCACTCAACAACAACAACCCAATAATAACAGAATATATATTCTTTTCATGTACTCAAAGGATATCCTCCAGGATAGAATGGATTCTAGTCCATTAAAAACCTAAATAAATTTAAAAGATAGAAATAATATGAGGTATATTTTCCAGCAACAATGGAATAAAATTAGAAATCAATAGCTGGAAAAAAGCTGGCAGTTAAAACACACTGCAATAACCAATAGGTGAAAGGAAAAATCAAAAAGAATGAAATCAGAAAATATTTGAGATAAAATGAAAACAAATGAACAATGTACAAAACTTATGGGATTCAGGGAGTCCTGCAGACTTGAGACCTGGAGTAACTAGGAGATGATGAATAATAGCTCTTTAAGCCTGTAATAAAAAATGGCTTCCAATAAAACTACATTAAAAAAAATGGGACAGAAACAGAATGGAAAGGGTAAAAAAATCAAAGAGGCAAAACCTGAAGAATTTGTGGTAGAAAAAGTGTTGGGCCTATATGCAGTGAATGGGAAGATGGAGTATTTCCTGAAGCAGAAGGGATTTACATATGCTGATAGTACTTGGGAAGCTGAAGAAAATCTACATTGTCCAGGATTAATTGAAGTATTTCTTAATTCTCAAAATGTTAGTAAAGGGAAAGATGGCACAAAAATAGAATCTTTATCTCACATTGAATCTGATAACAACAAATCAAAGAAGAAAAGAGATGCTGCTGACAAATCAGGAGGCTCTGCCAGATGTCTTTATTCTGAATGAATAATTGGTGCTGCAGTCAGCAGTAGATAATTAATATTTCTTGTGAAATGGAAAAATTCAGATGAAACAGACTTGGCACTGGTAAAAGAGGCAACATGAAATGCTCTTAAATTGTAATTGTATATATGTTTTTAATTTTTATTTTGATTTGGGTGGAAGTTTACAGAGCAAATTAATTTTTCATACAGCAGTTTACACATACTTTGTCTCATGACACTGACTGCAGTTTCCCATAGTGCAACAGCTCTCTTCCCACTTCCTCCTCATAGTCACCTCTTCCCTGTGTCCTTCCCTCCCATGCACTTCTTCCCCCCTGAGCTTTCTCCCTGTGCATACAAAGCCCTTCTATTCTATTCTCCCACGATTGGTCTCTCCAAGGAGGGTGTCTACCTAACATAAATATTTAGCTCACATGCTTAACTTTTGTTTGGCTGGAAGCCACAGGAGTGGGTTCAATTCCAGACCTGAAGGGCAGCCAGGGGCCATAGTCTCAGGGGTCCCAACAGGCCCTATCAGACAAGCAACCAGCACACTTGGCCCTTTTTTGTAAAAATGATTTTGAGTTTTGTTCCACATTGTTCTCCCACTCTATCCAGGATCTCCTACATAGATCCCCCTCTGAGTGGTTGACTGTGGTAGCCAGGCACCATCAAGTTCTTCTGGTCTCATAGTCATATAGGCCGAGGATAGCATGGTGTACCATCCCTTAGACTAATTGTTTCCATGCTTCTTTGGTTTTCTTCATTCTTCTTTGCTCTGGAAGAGGAGAGGCCCATCATTAAATTGTAATTGTGTTTTCTGAAGAAAGAGTAACTTGGCACTGTTTTCCAGAAGATCAGTAATTGTTTGGATTGCTTTATATATATATATATATATATATATATATATATAATCTGTTGTTGTTATTATGTGCCGTCGAGTCAGACCCGACTTATAGCGACCCTTCCTACCCTTCTTGCTTCTGAGATATAAAATCTAGATCTTATTATTTTTTAAAAATTTATTTATTAGTGTGAATAATAACTACATTCTAATGGAAATCAAGTTTGATATGTTTGTTTTCAAGTAGTACTGGGGGAGTTGTTGAGCTTTTTATTTTTCTATCAACAGCACTGGTTACTTTGAACAAATACATAGAAGCTTTCTCTGGTGGCATAATGTCTAAGTCATTTGACTGATAACCAGAAGGGAGGTTATTCTTAGAGATACCACCTTGGGAACCCAAGGAGGGGTTCATATGAATTGACTCATTGGCAGTGAGTTTGGTTGGTTTATAGTTGCTTCATTTATCAGAAAAGAACATTTGATACCGTGGTATATTATGTCCTCTGCAATAGAGAGTAAACCAAACCAACTCACTGCCATGGAGTGATTGGACTCATAGCAAACGCTCCTTGGGTTGCCGAGGCAGTATCTCTAAGGAAGTAGATTGACCAATCTTCCTTCTGAGGAGTAGCTGGTGGGTTTGAATGACCAGCCTTCTGGTTAGCAGTCAGATGCCTTAGGCACTATGCCACCAGCTTTTCTAAATATTAGTAATTTTTACATAGTCATTACTGAATCAGAACTTGTGTTTAACCCAGAATGTATGCCTAAGGACTAATTTGGATATTTTATTTCTGTTTGTCCATGTGTATAAATAAACACATATGTGGATTCTATTTTCAATTTTTCAATTGCCAAAATCAAAACTATTCTAAACAAAAAATGACATTTCACAGCCATGGGTAAGTCTGTTGCTTCAGAATGCTATCATTCTGAGCAACTCAAAAAATAGATCACCTCAAGTTAAATTGAAAACAGTTTTGAAACCCTAAGCTTTCAAATCAAATAAATGATCCAGTAATCAACTGGACAATTTAAAGCATCCCATGCAAAAATCCATATCTATATAGTTGTATAAATGAAACTGTTTATTTGTAAAATTACCTGAGAGGGAAATCTTATTAATAAAAACTTGCTAACTGAGATAAGAAAACTAGACAAATACTTGTATGTTTTAAAAAGCTAAACAAAGCTTAGCTAAATGGGCATTTGTTCCTTCTGTAGAACCATTCCTTTACAGAAAGTTGAAACTCCTCTACTATACTGACCTTCTTTTGGAGGTCTGGTGATGCAGTGGGTAAGGCATTTGACCGCTAACCAAAAGGGTGGTGATTCAAAGCCATCAGCAGTTCTGCAGGGGGGAAATGAGGGAATTTACGTCTATAGAGATTTACAGCCTTGGAAACCCAATGACGGTCTCTATCAATCACAATGGCAGTGGGCTTGGTTTGGGGTTTATAATGACTGAAAGGTCATGATTCATGGAATCTCCAAGACTTTACTGGTGAAAGCCTAATAAGATGATTAAAGATGTTGCAATTTAGGACCTCCTGGCATAAATGAGTGAACAACTTTTGTAATCTAATCTATTGACCTGCATGTTTGTTTGTCTGTTTTTAACCTCAACCCATTCCTTACATGTAGGTTTAATCTTCTCAGTATTTGAGTTAGTAGTTAAGCTGAAGCCAGGACAAATAACTTTGTAATAATCATAATGTTGAGATAATTGTATATTGTTTCCTTTACTGTAAACCTTGGTGAACAGTGACCAATACATAGTTTTATATTAAAAAGAAAAGAAAACTTATGGGATGAAGCTAAAGTAGTGCTTAGAGGGAAATTTATAGCTGTAAATACCTACATGAAGAAAGAGCTCTCATCTTTAACTTTAAGACACTGGATAAATAAGAGCAAAGTAAATTTAAAACAAGAAAAAGGAAGGAAAGATCAACACATAATTAAATGTAACAGAGAATAAGGAATAATACAAAGAATTAATGAAACCAAATTTTTTTTCATTGACAAGATCAAAAAAATGAAGAAATCTTTATGTAGGTTGATCAAGAAAAAAGAGAGAAGATTAAAATTACTAGAATCTGGAATGAAGGAGGAAACACTACTATGGACAAATAAATTAGAAGAATTTGAAGGAATATTATGAACAATTATGTGCCAATAAGTTAGATAACTTAGATGAAATGGAAAAATTCTTAGGAATACAAAAACTACCAAAACTGACTGATAAAGAAATAGAAAATCTATTTCTAAAGAATTATAATCTATTTTTTTTAAATGAATGAACTATGACAAGCAGAGATTGAACTAGAAAATTTAAGAAAGAAAAGCCTTGCCCAGATGACCTCACAGGTGAATTCTGCCAAACATTTAAGAAGAATTAATATAAAAATTTCACAAATGCTACCAAAATAAAAGAAGAAAATACTTCCCAATTCATTTTATGATGCCAGTATTATTTTCATAACAAAAACAAAGAAAGACATCACAAGAAAAGAAAGCTCCAGAACAATATCTCTTATTAATATAGATGCAAAAGAAAAAAGCAAATTGAATCAAAGAACTTAAATAAAGTATCATTCATCATGAACAAGTGGGATTTATCCCACAAATGCAAGGTTGGTTTAACATCCAAAAATTAATTAATATAAGAAATCATATTATTAGAATAAAAAACAAAAGCATGATCATCTCAATATGCACAGAAGCAGCATTTGATAGAATCCAGTACCCTCTCAGCCTCTCAGCCTTAGGCTTCAGCTCTGCCTCCTGTTCCCAACCCCACTGAAGCTAGAGGCTTTTCTTCACTCAGACAGCTGCTGGCTGCTGAGGCTGCCAAGGCCAAGGTTGACAAATAAAAAGGTGAAGTCCCGATATTACCAAGCCACATGGCAGGCCATTAATTAAAGTCCATTGTAAGTCCCCAGGTAGGCAGTGCATGGTAGGCTGCTGAACAATGATACAGCTACATTCAGGGTTCAAGCATGCCATAAGCTAGAGACCATTCACAAAGCTGCTTCTTATATACAGGAAGCAGACCACATGCCCAAAGCAGCTACTCAGCTGCTTGTGGTAGATCCCACCATGGAATTTATTCCCAGTCTCATCATGGGGAATAACCACTGCCCAGCCACTCAACCACGCCCACCCAAGTTGACACACAAACAACCACCACATCAATAAATTAGGACTAGAAGAAAACTTCCTTAATGTGACAAAGAATAAAGAACAACAAAACCAACAGCTAACTTAATTTATGGTGAAAGAATAGATACTTTCCAAGATCAGGAATAAGATAAAGATATTGCCTTTCACCACTTCTATTCAACATTTTACTGGAGGTTTTAGCCAGGGCAATTAGGTAAGAAAAAGAAATTTTAAAATGGCTGGTGGATTTGAACTGCCAGCCTTCTGGTTAACAGTCAAATGCCTTACGCACTACTCCACCAGAGCTCCCAAAAGAAATGAAAGAATATCTAAATAAATTGAAAAGCATAATATGTTCATGGATTGGAAGACTTGTTACAAAGGCAATACTCTCCAAATTGATCTACAGATGATGCAATCTTTATCAACATCTCACCTTCCCAGCCAGAAATTTATAAGCTAATCCTAAAGTTCACGTGGAAAAGCCAAGAATCCAGTATAGCTCAAGGAATACCAAAAATTAATACAATTTGAGGACTCACGATTTTCTGATTTCTTGCATACTACAATGCAACATAATAAAGGCAGACTTGTACCAGCAAAAGAACCGATACATATATAGAGATCATCAGTGAGGTAAATGGGATAGAATTGAGAGGGTAGAACTAAACAGTTGACAAGAAAAATTCAGATGATTTTCAATAGGGGTACTGTCTTAATTTTATAAAGCTGCCATAGAAAATGTTACAAGTAGGATGCCTTTAAAGAACAGAAGTTTATTGTCTCATAGTTCTGGAGACTAGAACTCCAAATTCAGGATGATGCTCTCTGTTAGCTCTTGGAAAGATCCTTCATTGTCCATTTCAGTGTCTCTTTTTTCTGAAGCACACATTAACTGGACCTGACTATGCTATCAGGAGATGGCTTCCTTTAAAAATGGCACTAAATTGGAATAGACTCCAGACATAGTTAGTGAAGAAAACCTGATAGGAAATTGACCAATGCCAAAGAGAGTTGTTGTTGTTGTTGTTGTTGTTGAGTGCCGTCGAGTCATTTCCGACTCATAGCGACCCCATGCACAGCAGAATGAAACACTGCCCGATCCTGCGCCAGCCCCACAATCCCTGCTATACTTGGGCCCATCATCGCAGCCACC
>NW_006921733.1:8161138-8174949 GCF_000298275.1 Orycteropus afer afer
TTCTCCTGCTCTTCCGGCCTGCTACTCTGTGCTATGCCCGTGCTTACCTTGCTCCCAGAGACCCAGTCCCTCTCGGGAGGGTAACAAGGGAAAGTGTTCAGCGCAGATCAGTGAGTAAGCACAAGCCTGTCCGTGGTTACCTTGCTCCCGGAGACCCAGTCCCTCTTGGGAGGGTAATAATGGAAAGTGTTCAGTGCAGATCAGTGAGTAAGTACAAGCCTGCCTGTGCTTACCTTGCTCCCGGAGACCCGGTCCCTAAGTTCCCTTTAATCCTCTTTTATCCCAAAGAGAGTTAGGATGTAGGAAAGAAGTAAAGGAAGCTTAGTATCATTTACTTAAGAAGACTGAAATTAACAGGAGTATAAGTTCATATCATATGATTTATGGATTATATTCTTTGTGTTGTTGTATGTGCCATTGTGAGGCCTGAGTCCTAATGGCCTCCAGGTATATCTTTAACCAGAAGTCTTTCAGTGTTGGGGATTCTAACACTCCCCATGCCTCAGGGCTTTTATCTACCCTCCGGATTCAGCACCTATCAGAGATTTCCTCCAGACTCAGCACGTATCAGAGATTTACCTGGCTCCTGAAGTCTCCCACGTATCAAAGCTCTGCATCCTCCCTAGATAATAATTCCTTAGGTAGACTTTGGAGCTGGGGAATTCCACACATCCCCCAACATCTCAGATCCCTGCCCTAAACCACTTAGCAACAACCAATCATCTGTACCTCTTTGCCCTGGTGCTACTCCACCCTATATTTTTCTATAAAAGTGTGATAGTAAAGGAGCACGAGGTCTTTTGCCTTGGCCACTGCATTGGCAAGAGCAGGGAACCTAGCTCGAGCTAGCTAATAAACTTTCCTTTTGGTTTTGCATTATCGTGTCTGTGGTGACTTCCTTGCGCCGACATTCCTTTCCAGGCTCAACACCGTCAAGTCAGAACTGACTCATAGTGACCATCCTTGGGTTTCTGAGGCAGTATCTCTATGGAAGTAGATTGCCCCATCTTCCTTCCAAGGAGTGGCTGGTGGGTTTGAACTACCAGCCTTCTGGTTAGCAGTCAAGCACCTTAGGCACTATGCTATTCTTTAGTGAATCAATAAGGTAATTACTCTAAACATGGCACATGATATATGCTGCAGACCATTGACTAACCAGACACAATAGCATAAAGATTTCTAGATCTTATAGAACCTGTAAAGTGATTTCATACAGAAATGAGAACATCCCATGGGTCACTTATTCTGAATATTAAAGAAAGCCATAAAAATGGGATGAGCCATTGAATCTGCACCCTCACTGAAGGAAAATTACAAAGGTACATGAAACTAAGAATCTGTAAATTAATATTAGGATTTTAAGATTGTATTTATATTCAAGAATTTTAGACAACACCTACTCTTTAAAAATCTCTGGTAAAAATGCCATTGTCCTTATGTTATACGTCATTCAATAAAGACACTAACACAAACCATAATAAGCCAAAATAATCAAATAAGGATGAACACATTTCTTCCATCATGTAAACTGCAGACCTAGGCCAGCAAATTCCGAATTACTCAGCTAGCAATCATTTCAATTTTTTTAAAAAAACTAAATATTTCCCAAATAGAATCACTTCAACTTGATGAACCATAGTTCATTGTCAAAAAAAAAAAAAAAAAAGCATAGGATACTTATGCGATTGTGAAACTCATTGATCCACATGCTTGTTGTCTCTTCAGCTTCTGCTTTCTGGTTCCTTGGCCTCTCAGGGCCTCTGGTCCCTTGGGTCATGGGGGCCATCTTTGTCTCTGTCTTTCTCAGGCAAGTGTTACAAAGCTCATTAGCTCTACTGATAAGTGTAGGAGACACCTCATTCCACCAGTAAACATTAGCCCAAAGGCACTCAGCTCTCTTACTCTGTGGTTCAGGAAGCCTAGCTCTGTCAATAAGTGTCCCAAATTAATCCCTCTCCTTCCTTCCCCTTCCTGGTAACCTGCAAAATGAGTTCCATGTCCCAAGCAAACCCTTCTTTGTCTATTTACAGTAATGGGCTCACACAGCATTTGTCTTCTGCAATTGACTTATTTCACTCAACATAATGTCCCCCTGGTTCATCCACATTGTGAGATGATTCACCTATCCCTCATTGTTCTTTAATGTAGCATAGTATTGCATTGTGTACATGTACCATAATTTGGTTATCCACTCATCCGTTGATGGACATTTAGGTTGTTTCGATCTCTTTGCTATAGTGAATTGTGCTGCAATGAACATAGGTGTACACATGTCTCTCTGTGCATTATCTCTCACCTCTTCAGGATATATTCCTAGTAATGGAATTTCTGGGTCAAATGGTACTTCTATTTTATGTTTTTTAAGGAAATGCCATACCGTTCACCACAATGGTTGGACCATTTTACAATCCTACCAGCAGTGCACAAGAGTTCCAATCACTCTGCAACCTCGCCAGCATTTGTTATTTCCTGATCTATGGAACTTTGCTATTATTGCTGGGGTGAGATGGTATCTCATTGTTGTTTTGATTTGCATCTCTCTAATGATTAATGATCGTGAGCAACTTCTCATGTGTTTGTTGGCTGCCTGTACATCTTCTTTATACAGTATAAAGGGAGTATAAAGGGAAGGATATACAGAAAGGAACTGTGATGACCAGGATAACATCAGGAAATGGGAGGACAACAAATTGTGCACATAAGAGAGAGATGACAGTTGCTAATACTAACCATTGTGTCCACAATACTGCATTACCATAAACACCAAACACCAGGCTACAGATACACACATAAACACCTGAGAGGATCAGATGGGGTCAGTGAACAGGAGTATACTCTAGACTAATGATAGATTCAGCTGAGGCTAATTTTGCAACAGACACCAGTGATACAAAATACCTGCAATCCTTACAGAACAATAGAAACAGACACAGATTAATCCATCACAGACACCCAGAAATTATGGGAGAGAGATCCAATAGATCTGCCGTCTCAGGACCATAGTACTGGGGGACACCAGATTCAATCGGTACAACAAAATACACAAAAGCCTTGTTCTGCATCCTCCATTGGTGAGTAGCACCTCAGGTCTAAAAAGCTTTCAAGCGACCATCTAAGATGCAGATAATGGTTTCCTACAGTCAGAAGTGAAGAAGAATGCAAACAAACAAACAGACAAACAAACAAAAACCAAGGGAATTTGGAAGCAATCAGCCATAGGACAATGATGGCCCTCAAAATCAAAAGAACTAGATGGTGCCTGGCTATCAATGCCAACCACTCAAGAAAGGACCAAATATGGAGATCCTGGGTAGAGTGGGAGGAAAAACATAGAACAAAATCCAAAAACTCGATAATGACCAGAATTACTGGTCAGAGGAAGTCTGATGAGACCCCCGATATGATGGCCCTGGAATACATTTTCTGCCTGGGATAAAATGCACTGCTAGGGGCTGGCTCTCAGCCCAATAGTTAACAAGAAGTACATGCAGACCACTCAACCCAGGATGATGCACCCACATACTCCATGGTAATACATCCCTTAGAGCAATGAGCCACAGGGCACCAGAGGACCAACATTCAAATTGAGGAAATGCAAGAAAAACAGGAGTGCATAAATATGAGGGGTACAGGGGGAGGGTTACTGGCTAGGGAGGGGAGGAGACTGGGTTAGTGTTGGATAGGGTAAATGGGGAGTGAAACTAAATGTATACATAACACTGAATGTAAAACAAGCTTTTAAAATAAAATTTAAAAAGTAAAAATAAAAAAAATAAGTGCCCATACCCACCCTACTCTATCAGGAAACATCTGATCCAAAGGGACTCAGTTCTGTTGATCTGTGGGTCAACTTCTTCACTGCCTTTTGTCAGTCTACTAGTTCTGCTGCTGCCACTTCTCACTGTCTGTGCTTTTTCTGGTATTAAACTCTCCTCATTTCCTTCTGAGCCCTCACTGTACTGCCTTTGATATCCATAATTCCATCAGCAGTCTCTTTAAGGCAATCTAGACTTTTACTATTTGGTACCTTACAACTCTTCAAACCTCTACACATTACCCAATTCCAAAACCACCTCTACATTTTAGGTATCTGTCACAGGATCACCCCACTTGTGCTACCAAATTCTGTCTTAGTTATCTAGTACTGATATACTAGAAACACCACAAGTGAATGGCTTTAACATTTAGAAAACAAAAATTTATCCTCTCACAGTTTTGGAGGCTTGATGTCCAAATTCATGGCATCAATTCTTAGGGGAAGGCTTTTTCTCTCTGTTGGCTCTGCAGGAAGGTCTTTATCTCCTTTCAACATCTGTAGGCCTGGTGCTCCTTGGAGATGTCCATGAGTCTTGGCATCAATCTTCCCCTGTGTCTAGAAGTTTCTCAGTTCATGGATCACAGGATGTGCTTCCAGCTCTTCTTTCTTGGTGGTCAAGAGAAATAAGTTAATTTCTTCATACCTATGGGCTGTGCCTGCCAGAACCCCTAAAACAACCCATTACATATGCTGCTGATGACTGATAAAGAGCAAGAAATAAGTAAGGTAAGCACAAGGCTTAGAGATCTCTGGACATTGGACATGGAGTTCCATGGAGAGAGGAGGATTTTCCATTGATTATCCTTGGCTTATATATTCAAGACAGCCATACCTGGACACACTGAAAACTCTCAGGAAATAGCACTTCAGAGAACACAGAAAACTGGTCAGCAAATCAGTTGTCAGGATACTTGGATTTGCATTCCTTTTCAAGAGTTGTAGCAATACTCTTCTCGAAAGTGCCACCGTCCTTGTAATGTTTTATTTCACTCTTACTCATATAGAAAACCAATCCACCTTAACTCAATATAATCACTGTAGAAAGAAGACATTTCCTCCTGTATTGGAACCAGCAGAGGTCCCTCAGAATACACAGAGTGGGAGTCACAACAGGTCTCTATAACATTTCATTGAATTTTCAGTAAAAGTTATCTTTCCACCTGTGAAAGGCAGCAGTAAGTCCTTCACTCCTTGTGGAGAGGATCAGCTGATAATGACTTCTTGTGACCTGAATTGCTGAAGCTAGTCATCTTCAAGGTCCCTGGAATTATCCCTCACACTGGCTTTTCTACACATAAAATTGTGTAGTCAACTGTTCCTTGGAGCTAGAATCAGGTATCAGACTATTCAGCAGACTGTTCAGAGTATTCCAAGATTAATGGGAAAACCTCACTACAGAACTGTAGTCTGTGGTATGGGAAATTTACCAGTGTTGCTGTATACCTCCTAGCCATACACTTCCCATAAATATAGCAGAAAAAAAAAAACACTTCTCCAGTATGAGTAAGAATAGACTTCATGGCAGTGGGTTTAGAGTGTGAGTTCCTTGCTAAAATTCAATATGACATGTTAGACTAGAGCCAGAGTATCAGAAATTAACTTGAGGTTCAAGTTACTATGCATTCTAAATATCCACTCACAAGAAAAGGTCAAGAAAAAAAAAGTGGGATATGTCTGATGTGATTCCCCAAACCCAACTCCTTTTGTGGCATCTTTACTTGTCCAGGTGTCAGATAGCACCAGCTACAATGACTCACCTTGAATCCATGGAATGGCAAATTTCTTGGCAGCAGGTCTTTCTAAATCACATTAAAAAAAAAAAAAAAAAAAAGGAAAGAGTGAAGGAATAAGCCTGAGAAACATCACTCTATAAGACATTATCAATCATTGGGGGGAGGTGAAAAGAATCTAAATTGGGTCTACATCAAAGAAGATAAATAAAGGTGGGCAAAATATCCTCAGTGTAATCCTATTGAGCATGACTTTTATTTCATCATCTCTCTTTAAGACAAGTTTATCATAATTGACCCAAAGTATAGCACTCCCTAGGTATACATCCCCTAAGCCTCAAGATAGTTACCACAGATGTCTTTTTTCCAACTCAGTATCCCACTATCAGGATGTGAACATATCTTCTGCAGGATTTCAGTGGGGTTGTAATGAGTCCAAGGACAGCAGGAAAATAGGGTTCATCCTCAGAAAACTTTTTTAAAAGAAATAGTTATGAAGTAGAAGTGAAGGGAAAAAGGTTCATTTATTAATGGCAATGGCTTGTGCAAGCTACTTCCAAATGTATTGATAAAATTAGTACATGCACAAAGAAGCTGTTATGTATGCTACTGGGCTTTGACAACAAGCAAGAAACAGCAAGACAAGGGCAAAGCCTAGAGCTCCATGGACATAGAACAAACTCTCAACAGGTTCTATTTAAAGGAGGTATCTACATTGATTACCTTTGGTTGACATATTGAAGAAAGATATCTGTATCCATTGGCATTGTTCAATGCTTGGAGAGTTTCAGGAAATGACACTGCCAGGGTCACAGCAAAGTGGGAATTCTACCAATCAGCTGTCACTAAACATGGAATTGTACTCTATTCCAGGAATTGTGGCGATATCTCTTCCTGAATGCAATAGTCCTTTTAAAGTTTGATGTCATTATTGACCCTCACAGACACTGCATCCACTTCATGTGAAAATAATTACAGCAGGAAACCGATTTCCTCCAGCTATTCAAACTTTCTCAGTGAAGGAAATGGAAATGGAAATGGAAATGCATAACAAGGCATTATTAACTGAAATAAGGAATCATTAATAGTACTTTGGGAATTCTGGTGGTGTAGTGCTTAAGGCATTTTACTGCTAATCAGATGGCTAACAGTTCAAAGCTACCAGCCACTCCTTGGAAAGAAGATTGGGCAATCGACTTCTGTAGAGATACCTCTTTGGAAACCCAAGGAGGGTAGCTATATGTTGAATTGACTAGTCAGCAGTGAGGGTTGTTTTTTTTTGTTGTTGTTGTTTATTTAACCAGCAGAGGATCCCTCAGAATACACAGAGCAGGACTCACATAATACCTTTAGAGGTTTTCAATGAAATTTTGGGGAGGCAGGACCTAGTCCACAGGCAGGAAAGGGAGGGAACACTAGGTATGACAAAGAGGCAGGATCAAGGTAGGGATCGGGTAAGGGGGAGGGTGTAGAGATTTCAAACAGCTAAGAGAGATGAACTTGTCTGTCAGTTTGTTATACTGTGGTGGCTTGAGTGTTGCTGTGAGGCTTGATGCTATGCCATTGGTGTTTCAAACGCCGGTAGGGTTGCACATGGTGCACAGGTTTCAATGCAGCTTACAGACTAAGACAGACTAGGAAGAAGAAAGTGGTCATCCACTTCTCAAAGACTTGGTCAGGGAAAACCTTATGATTAGCAGAGAAACACTATCTGAGACATTACTGGGAAAATTTATGAATAGACCAGAAACATTGTCAGAAAGTCACAAAAAATACAACTGGGAAAGAGCTGCCTCATCAGAGTAGAAACAACCTTAATGATATGGATAAAGTAAGGCTTTTGGAACCTCCATTTGCTCATGTGGCATGACTCAAATTGAGGAGAAACAGCTGCAAGCATCCATTAATAATAGGAACATGGAATATATGAAGTATGAATCTAGGAAAATTGGAATTTGTCATAAAGGAAATGGAACGCAGAAAGATTGATATCCCAGGCATTAGTGAGCTGCAATGGACTGTTCTGGCTATTTTGAATCAGACAAACCACATGATCTACTATGTCAAGAATAACAATTTGAAGAGGTATTGCATGGCATTCACCATCACAAAGGATATTTCAAAATCTGTCCTGAAGTACAACACTGTCAGTGGTAGGATAATATCCATATGCCTACAAGGAAAACCAGTTAATACTACTATTACTCAAATTTATGCACCAATCACCAAAGCCAAAGATGGAAGATTGAAGATTTCTATCAACTTTTGTGGTCTGAAATTGACCAAACATGCAATCAAGATGTGTTAATTACCACTGGTGACTGTAATGCAAAAGTTGGAAACAAAGAAGAAGTTGGAAAATTGACATTGGTGACAGAAATAATGCTGGAAATCGCATGATAGAATTTTGCAAGACCAATGACTTATTCATTGCAAATACCCTTTTTCAACAATACAAATGGCAGCTATATATGTGGTCTTCACCAGATAGAGTACACACAAATCAGATTGACTACATCTGTGGCAAGAGGCGATGGAAAAGCTCAATATCTTCAGCCAAAACAAGGCCAGGAGCTGATTGTAGAACAGACCATCAACTGCTCATATACAAGTTCAACTTGAAGTTGAAGACAATTAAAACAAGTCCTTGAGAGCCAAAATATGACCTGGAATATATTTCTCCTGAATTTAGAGACCATCTAAAGAATAGATTTCATGCATTGAGCACCAATGACTGAAAGCCAAAAGAATTGTGGGATGTCATCAAGAACATCATCCATGAAGAAAGCAAGAGGTCATTAAAAACATGAGAAAGGAAGAAAAGACCAAAATGGATGTCAGAAGAGACTCTGAAACTTGCCCTTGAAGGAAGAGTAGCTAAAGCAAAGGAAGAACTGACAAGATAAAAGAGCTGAACAGAAGATTTCAAAGAGCAGCTCAAGCAGACAAAGTCAATTACTATAATGATATGTGCAAAGACTTGCAGTTAGAAAGCCAAAAGAGAAGAACATGCTCAGCATGTCTCAAGCTGAAAGAACTGAGGAAAAAAATTAAGTCTTGAAATGCAATATTGAAAGATTCTCTGGTTGAAATATTGAATGATGTAGGAAGCATCAAAAGAAAATGGAAGGAATACACAGAGTCACTGTGCCAAAAAGAATTGGTCAGTCTTCATTCATTTCAGGAGGTGGCATATGATCAAGAACCAATGGTACTGAAGGAAGAAATCGAAGCTGCACTGAAGGAATTCGCAAAGAACAAGGCTCCCGGAATTGATGGAATACCCACTGAGATGTTTCAACAATTGGATGTTCCCCTGGAGGCCCTTATTTGGTTATGCCAAGAGATTTGGAAGACAGCAACCTGGTCAGCTGACTGGATAAGATTCATATTTGTACCAATCCCAAAGAAAGGTGATCCCACAGAATGTGGAAATTATAGAACAATATCATTAATATCACATGCAAGTAAAATCTTTGGAAAATAATTCAAAAACAGTTGCAGCACTATATTGACAGAGAACTTTCAGAAATGCAATCTGGATTCAGAAAAAGATGTGGAATGAGGGACATCATCACTGATGTCAGATGAATCTTGGCTCAAAGCAAAGATGTTTACTTGTGTTTTATTGACTACACAAAAACATTTGATTGTGTGGATCATAACCAACTGTGGATAACATTGAGAAGAATGGGAATTCCAGAACACTTAATTGTACTCATGAGGAACATGTACATAGACCAGGAGGTTGTTCAAGCAGAACAAGGGGACACTGCATAGTTTAAAATCAAGAAGAGAGTGTGTCAGGGTTATATCCTTTCACCATACTTATTCAATCTATATGCTGAGCAAATAATCCGAGAAGCTGGACTATATGAAGAAGAACATGGCATCAGGATTGGAGGAAGAATTATTAACAACCTGTGATATGCTGATGACACAACTTTGCTTGCTGAAATTGAGGATGACTTGAAGCACTTAGTGATGAAAATTGAAGACTACAGTCTGTAGTATGGATTACACATCAATTTAAAGAAAATAAAAATTCTCACAACTGGACCAATAAGCAGCATCATGATAAATGGAGAAAAGATTGAAGTTGTCAAAGACTTCACATTGCTTGATTCCACAGTTGACTCCAATGGAAGCAGCAATCAGGACATCAGATGACATATTCCACTGGGCAAGTCGGCTTCAAAAGGCCTCTTTCAAGTGCTGAAGAGCAAAGATACCTCCCTGAGGACTAACGTGCACCTGACACAAGCCGTGGTATTTTCAGTTGCCTCATATGCGTGTGAGAGCTGGACAATGAAAAAGGAAGACCAAAGAAGAGTTGATGTTTTTGAGCTGTGGTGCTGGTGAAGAATGCTGAAAGTACCATGGAGTGCTAAAAGAACTAGCAAATGTGTCCTGGAAGATGTGCAGCTGGAATGCTCCTTGGAAGTGAGAATGAGCAGACTTCATCTCACCTACTTTGGTTATGTTATCAGAAGGGACCATTCACTGTAGAAGAATGTCATGCTTGGTAAGGTGGAGGGTTGATGAAAGAGGGAAAGGCCATCAATGAGATGGATTGACACAATGGGTTTGACACAATGGATTGTGGCAATTGATTCAAGAATAGCAAGGATTGTGGAGCTGGCAAAGGACCAGGAGGTATTTTGTTTTGCTGTGCATAGGGTCACTATGAGTCGGAGACAACTCAATGGCACCTAACAATAACAGCAATGAAATTTCAGTAAAATTTATCTTTCTTCATGCATAAGGTAGCAGGAAGTCCTTCATTCCTTGTGGGCAGTATTGTTGTTGTTGTTGTTATGTGCCATCGAGTCGGACCCGACTCATAGCAAGCCCTTCTTGGGTTTCTGAGGTAGTATCACTACAGAAGTAGATTGCCCCATCTTTCTTCCGAGGAGTATAGTCAATCATTATTTCTTGTGGGTTGAACTTCTGAAGCTAATCATCTCCTAAGTTTCATCCTTAACAACTGGCATCATCACATCAGTTTTTCTACACAGAAAACTGTGCAGCCAACTTTTTTTGGAGTTAGAATTAGGCATCAGTTAGGTATCAGACTACTCAACCATTCACCCATTCCAAGATTCATGGGAAAACTTTACAGAAGAACTTTAGATTGTGGCCTCAAGTGGCATAGATGTTTAGTTATGGAAAATTGTTTAACAGAGTCATGGATATAACTCCTAGGCATTATTATCCCATAAATATTTTAGGCAAAGACATTTTTCCAGTTGTGAATTCCTCCCAATTCAATATAACATATCAGAATTGGTGCTAGGGTATCAAAAATTACCCAACTTGAAGCTGTTTCAAGTTCCTATGAATACTAAATACTGACCCATGAAGATCACTACCACATAGTGAATAAATCAAGGTCAATAATAATTTAAAACAATAGATGAGACATATCACATCAGATGCTAAAACCCAATTACTTTAGGGCTACAAGATTACTTGTCTGAGTATAAAATGGAATCAGTTATAATGGCATTGAATTACTCATGTTGAATTCATGGAGTGATGAATTACATAGCAGTAGGTCTATCTACTCATGTTGTTGTTGTTGTTAGGTGCCATTGAGTCATCTCTGACTCATAGTAACCCCATGCACAGTAGAATGAAACATTGCCTGGTCCCGCAGAAGCTCCATGATCCCTGCTACACTTAAGCCCATCACTGCAGCAACTGTGTCAATCCATCTCTTGAGGGCCTTCCCCTTTTTCATTGACCCTCCACCTTACCAAGCATGACATCCTTCTCCAGGGAATGGTCCTTTCTGACAAGATGACCAAAGTAGGTAAATCCATGGAATTATAAATTACATAGCAGTATGTCTGTCTAAATCACACAAAACAAGGAAAAGAGTCATAGAATGTGCCTGAGAAGTATCGGTGAATTAGACATTTTTGATCACTGATCGACATGAAAAGAAACAAAATGAGGGTCCCCTTCAAGGTAGATAAATAAGGTTTTGTACAAGGAGTTTTCTAGTGGGCCTGAGTGTAATAAAAATAATTTTAATGTCATCATTACTCTTCAAGACAAATGTAAGTTGTGTCATTGACATGACCCATATCACTCCCAGGTTTATATCCACTAAGACCTCAAGATGGTTACCACAGATGTCTTTTTTTTTTTTTTTTTTCCAGTTCAGTGTCACACTGAATTGGAGGGTGCACATATTCTATGCAATATTTCAGGAAATTTAAAACACCAGGAAATTCAGATCAACAGGAATTATCCTCAGAAGCCACTTTAAAAGCATACAGCAATAAGGCAGAAGCAAACAGAGAAATTCATTTTTTTAGGAAATGGATAAAGTCAGGACTCTCACAAGAAGCCATTGCATATGCTGTTGACCAATGGTAGCAAGAAAGAAACAAGAAAGATAAGGACAAACCCTGAAACTCTTTGAAACAGATCAAACTCTCAGGAGGTTCTAAACAATGGAGGGTTTTCCACTGATTAACCCTGGCTGATACATTGAAGAAAGTCATATCTGTATCCACTGGGATTGTTCAATGCATGGAAACTCTCAGGAAATGACACTCCAGGGGTTATAGAAAACTGTGGGTCTACCAGTGAGCTGTTAGTACACTTAGAATTGTATTGTTTTATAGGAATAGTGGCAAAAATTCTTGAATGTGCACAGTCCTTTCATTGTTTGATGCCACTTTTGACCCACAGATGGACTTAATGCACTTCAAGCAAAATAATCACAGAAGGAAGAACCCTTCTTCTACTGTATTTCAATTAACAGAGGATACCTTGGAATACTCGTTGTAGGCCTTACAAAATGGGCCTACAGGATTCTAGTGAACTTTCACTAAAAAAATAATCTATCCACTTGTGGAAGGGAGCAATAAGTCCTTCATTCCTTGTGGAGAGGATCAGCCAATCATGATTTCCTGTGGCCTGAACTACTGCAGCTAGTAATATCCAAGGCCTCACCTTTAATAACTGGCATTATCTCTCACATTATCTTTTCTAGACAGAAATTTGTGTAGCCATCTGTTCTTTGGAGCTACAGTCAAGTATGAGACTACTGAACAGTTCATCTGATTCCAAGATTCAGGGGAAAATTGCACTACAGAACATTAAATTTGAAGTCTACCAGTGCTTATGGTACAGCTCCTTGCCATCATTATCCCATAAATGTTTCAGAAAGACACATTTTTTCCAGCTGAGGATTCTCCCCAATTCAATATGACAAATTGAACTGGGCACCAGTGTATCAAAAATTACTCAACTTGAAGTTGTTTGAAGTTCCTGTGAATCTTAATATTCACCCACCAGGATCACTGCCACTTAGTGAATCAGTGAAGTACAAAAAAAGAAAGAAAAAAAAGAGCAGGGGAGAGGACACATCTTGTCTGATTCCCAAGACCCAATTACCCGAGGGCTGCATCTTTACTTGTCCAGCTGGCAGATAAGACCACTTACAATGAGAAAGAATTACTCATTTTGAAGCGATGGAGTAGTAAATTCCTTGGCAACAAGTCATTCTAAATTGCACAAGAAGAGAAGAGTCACAGAATATGCCTGAAAATGTCAGTAAGTAAGCAATTTCTGATGGCTGGTAGGAGGTGAAAAGAATCAAAATGGAGGTCCACTTCAAAGTAGGTAACTAATGTTGGGCAAAAGGAGTTTCCCCCTGGGCCTTAGCATAATCTTTTTTTTAATAATTATTTTATTGTGATTTGGGTGAAGATTTACAGAGCAAATTTACTTTCCATACAGCAGTTTACATATACTTTGTCTCATGACACTGATCACAGTTTACCACAATGCAACATCTCCCCTCCCACTTCCTCCCCATATTTACCTCTTCCCAGTGTCCATCCCTCCATGGACTCCTGTCCCCTGAGCTGTCTCCCTGTGCATAGGCAACCCTTCTTTCTCAATGATTGTTCTCTCCAAGAAATGTATCTACCTCAGGTAATTGTTCAACTCATATGCTTCTGTTTGGCTGGAAACCACAAGTGTGGGTTCAATTCCAGATCTGAAGGGCAACTAGGGACCATAGTCTCAGTGGTTCCACCAGGCTCTATAGGACTAGCAAACCCCCTTTTTTTTTCTCCAAGTGATTTTGAGTTTTGTTCCACATTGTTCTCCCTCTCTATCAAGGATCTCCTACATAGATCTCCTTCCAAGTGGATGACAGTGGTAGCCGGGCACCATCTAGTTCTTCTGGTCTCATAGTTGTATAGGCTGCAGATCAGATGGTGTACCAGTTGCTGGGACTA
>NW_006921733.1:8195480-8205555 GCF_000298275.1 Orycteropus afer afer
CCTTTCTCCTGCTCTTCTGGCCTGCTCCTTTGGGTGTCCCTGAGTTGTCCCTGGGGTTGACTGCTCCTCTGTCCGAGTTCCTGGCTTTTATCCCCTTTCTCCTGCTCTTCCAGCCTGCTACTCTGTGTGAGCCTGAGTTTCCTCTCCTCACCTAATCCCTTCAGCTGATTGCTCTTCTCTCTGGCTTCCTGGCTTTTAATCCCCCTTCTCCTGCTCTTCCGGCCTGCTGCTTTTGCATCCCTGAGTTGTCCCTGGGGCTGACTGCTCCTATGTCTGGGTTCCTAGCTTTTATCCCCTTTCTCCTGCTCTTCCAGCCTACTACTCTGGGTGGGCCTGAGTTTCCTCTCCTCACCTAATCCCTTCGGCTGATTGCTCTTCTCTCTGGCTTCCTGGCTTTCAATCCCCTTGCTCCTGCTCTTCCCGCCTGCTACTTCAGGTGTCCCTGAGTTGTCTCTCCTCACCTGTAACCCTGGGGCTGTAACCCTAGGTGTCATCTAGAAAATAGCATTCTCTGTGTATACATCCATATGATCTCAAGATGCTTACCACAGATGTCTTCTTTACAGTGAAAACTCACACTAGGTCAAAATGTTCTTGTACTGTGCAGGATTTCTTGGGGTTTGGTAAGTCTCAAGGACACCAGGCAAACAGGATCATCCTCAGAAAACCATTGAAAAGGACACAGCAGTAAGACAAAATTCAAGCAAGAGAAGTTCATTTCTTCAGGCAATGCCTTGCACCAGCTATTCCCAGAGGTACCTATAAAGTCAGTACTTTCACTAAGAAGCCTTTATGCAATTTGATAACAAATAAGAAATATGCAAGATAGGAACAAGGCCTAGAGCTCTGGAAGTTGTTTCAAGTTTCTGTGAATCTTAAATATTTAACCATGAGGATCACTGAAATGTTGTGACTCAATCAAGGTCAAGAAAGAATGAATGGATATGTGTCATCTGATTCCCAAAACCCAAATGCCTTTGAACTGCATCTTCCCTTTTTCAAGTCTTATTAGACCCATTAAAATTACATAGAATCACTCATTTTGAAAAAGCAGAATGGAGAGTTTCTTAGAAGGAGTTCTTTCAAAATCACATAAAAAAAGGATAAAAGCCAATAAATGAGCATGAGAAACATCAGTCAGCTAGGTATTTTAGACAATTCAGAGAGGTGAAAAGAATAAAAATGGGGGCCACTCCAAGTAGATAAATAAGATTGGGCAAAAGGAATTTCCCATTGGGCCCCAGCACAATCCTATTGGGCATGACTTTTATGCCATTGTCTCTCTTCAAGACTAATCTAAGTGTTGGCATTAACAAAATTCTTACCACAGATGTCTTCTTTATGGCCAAGATTCTCACTGTATCAAAGTATGCTCATGTACTGTGCAGGATCTCATGGGGTTTGGGAAACCTCAAGAAAGAAGACAAAGAGGGATCATTCTCAGAAACCCTTTTAAAAGGACACAGCAGTAAGACAAAATTCAAGTGAGAGAAGTTCATTTCTTCACGCGATGGCTTGTGCAAGCTCTTCCCAAAGGTTTGGACAAAGTAGTCCTCTCAAAGAAGCAGCTATTATGTGGGTGGGCTGCTGACCATTGATAACAGGTAGGAAGTAAGCAAGGTGAGGACAAGGCCTAGAGATCTCTGGACATAGAGCAAACTTCCATTAGGTAAGGGAAGCATTTCCAGTGATTACCCTGGGTGATATATTGAAGAAAGTCATATCTGTATATAATGACCAATGCATGGAAACTTTCAGGAAATCACACTCTCGGGGTCATAGAAAATTGGAAATCTACCAATCAGATGTCAGGAAACTCAAAATTGTATTCTTTTTAAGAATTGTGGCAATAAGTCTTGAAAGTGCCACAATCCCTTCACTGTTTGATTTCACTGTTGATCTACATAGTTTCCCAATCCAACTCAACCCAAAATAATCACAGCAAAAAAAAAAAAAAAAAAAAAAGCCTTCTCATTCATATTTCAACCTACAGATGACACCTCAGAACACATTGCAGGACTCATATCAAATCTTTATAGGATTACTATGAACTTTTATTAAAAATTATCTTTCTGCTTGTGAAACAGAGCAGAAATTTCTTCAGTCCTTGTGGAGAGGATCAGCCAATCATGATTTCCTGTGGCTGGAAACACTGAAGCTAATCATCTCCAAAACTTCTCCCTTTACCACTGGCATCCCTCACATTGGCTGTTCTGTACAGAAATCTATGCACCCACCTGTTTGTTGGAATTAGAGTCAGGTATTAGACTACTTAAAAATTCATCTCATTCCAAGATTCTTGGGAAAACCACACTGCACTAAACTTGGAAGGTTCCAACTTCAACTGGCACAGACAGTCAATTACAGGAAATTTACCAGTGTTGCTGGACCTGCTTAGCCTTCTGCAAAGCAAAAATATTTGAGAAAAACAAAAACACATTTATCCTGTTGTACATTTCTCCCAATTCAATATGACACATTGGACTGGGCACTAGCGTATCAAAAATTAATCAGTTTTAAGTTCCTGTGAATCCTAAATGTTTACCTATGAGGATCACTGACACTTAGTGAATTAAAAAAAAAAAAAAAAAAGAGAGAGAGAGAGAGGACAATTCTCACCTAATTCCCAAACCACAACTGCCTTTGGCTGAATTTTCACTTGTCCAAGTGTGAGATGAGACCAGTTACAATGACATAGAATCACTCACCTTGAATCCAAGGAATAGTGAATTTCCTTGCAGCAGGTCATTTTATATCATGCAAAAAGAGGAAAGGAGGCATGGAATGTTCCTAAGAAATGTCAGTCATTTAAATATTTTTGATCATTGGTGGTATGTGAGAAGAATCAAAATGTGGCTCCACTTCAAAGTTGATGAGTAAGACTGGGCAAAAGGAGTTTCCTGTTGGGCTTCAGTAATCCTATTGAACATGATTTCTATGTCATCATCTCTCTTCAAGATAAATTTAGGTATCATCATTGACCTGAGACATGGCACTACTAGGTACACACTCACTAAAACCCCAAGATGTTTACCACAGATGTCTTTTACTGGAAGAGAGTGTGCATATATCCTGTGCAAGATTCCAGGGTATTAGCAATAAATCCAAGGAAAGCAGGTAAACAAGGATCATTCTTTGAAACTCTGTGAAAAAAACAAGATAACAAAATAGAGGTTGAGGGAGAGAAGTTAATTTCTTCATGGCAAAAACTAATGCTAGCTATTCCCAAAGGTATAGGTAAAGTAAATATACTCACAAATAAGCTATTCAGTAGACTTCTAATCAGTAAACTAAGCAATACACAATGAAGATAAAGACAAGGCCTAGAGCTCTTTGGACATAGTATAAACACTCAGTAATTTCCATACACAGGAGGCATTTCCATTGACAATCATGGCTGAAGTACTGAAGAAAGCCATATCTGTATCCACTGGGATTGTCTAATTGCAGTGCAGTTGACTACTTAATCTGGTTCTTCTAGCCATGCTCTCTGTGACTCCTCTCAAATGACTGGGTTGGACTATGCAAATGTGACGTGCTTGTGGTCCACCAAAAGGATTGAATAGCTAGTTAATAATGTAAATAAGCTACATGGCATCCTTGTGTGGGTGGGTCTATACAAATAAGGTGTATAGAACCTCATGTGAGGATTGTTCAGTTTTGCTATCCTACTAGGCTTAAAATGAACCATTCTAGAGTCAGAAAAGGGAGAGCTCACTACCATCAAGAAAGAAGAGCTAGGAGTAGAGTATGATCTTTGGACCCAAGATCCCTGTTCTAAATCTGCCTGACCCAGGAGACGGAGAAAGAGAGAACTGTAACACTTTGCTGAAATGGCAGGAGATAGCAAGAAGCAGCAGCAGAGCAATGGTGACAGCTGACCATGGCAGCAGACCTTAGCAATAGAGATTGGCATGAGACAGAATGGTGGGCTTTGGAGCCCATGGAATAAGACAGCTGAGTGCCTTTGGGCAGGAGGCTTGCTGGCAGAGTGAGGTATCTCCCTGAGCACTTATCAGCAGAGCTAAAAGAGCTTTGTAACACTTGCCCTAGCAGGACAGAGACCAGGCTGAGAGGCTGAAGGCCAAAGAGAAGCCTGCTTGTGGCACAATTGAGAAGCTGTCCTGATTGAAGAACTGTATCTTGACTTGTTTCTGCTCCTGGAATGTAACCTATTACTTCCCTAATATACTCCAAAACCATGAGTCTGTGAGTTCTGTGTGGCCATTGCAATTAATCATTGAACCCAGCAGAGAAGTAAAGAGTACTGTGGGAGGGTCAGTTGTGTCAGAATTAATATAAAAAGTTGGAGGTTGGAAAGATCTGACCTCAGGATCATAGGAATCAGCCTTGGGCTATTGATCTTGGTCTTCCTCCTCCTTTGTGAAGTTGTAGGAGGTCAGATGACATAGTCCCAAAGTCCTTATGCACTAATGCATGGAAACTGTCAAGAAATGATATAGTGGGCATGACAGAAAATTGAGGATCTTCCAATCAGCTGCCAGGACACTAGAAATTTCATTCTTTTTCTAGAGTTGTGACATCACCTCTCTCAGAAATGCCAAGTCTTTTAAATATTTGATGTCACTCCTGACCCAGAAAGGGACCTAATCCACCTGAAGCCAAAATAATCACAACAGGAAGACCTTTCTCTGCCTATATTTTTTTACCAATTGATAAAACCTCAGAATACACAGGAGACTCACATAATATCTGCACAGATTCCAATGCATTTTCAGTTAGGAAAAAAAAAAAAAAAAAAGATCTTTCTGTTTACACAAGGCAATGGTAAGTTCTTCAGTCCTAGTGGCGAGAATCAGCCAGTCATGATTTCCATTGGTCTGAGCTGCTGAAGCAATTAATCCATAGGACCTACTCTTCACAATTAGCCTCATCTCTCACATTGGCTTTTTTGTTTTGTTTTAATTGTGATTTTGATAAAAGTTTACCGAGCAAATTCATTTGCCATACAGTGGTTTATACACATTCTGTTTTATGACATTAACTGAAATTCCCTACAATGGAAAAACTCTCTTCCCACATCCTCCCCATAGTTATCTCTTCCCTGTGTCCTTCCCTTCATGCTCCCATCTCATCCCTCTCGAGCTGTCTCCCTGTGTAAACAATGCGTTTCTGTTCTTCCACAATTGATCACTCTAAGGAGTGTATCTATCTGATGTAAATGTTCACTCCATATTCCTGTCTATTGTTTGGCTGGAAGCAACAGGAGTGAGTTCAGTCTGAGACCTTAACTAGGGGCCATAGTCTCAGGGATCTTACTAGGCTTTCAGCCCAGTAAACACGATCCTTTTTTTATGATTTTGAGTTTTGTTATAAATTATTCTCCCACTTTAGCCAGGATCTCTTGCACTGATCACTTTCCTAGTGGTTGAGAGTAGTAGCCGGCCACCATCTAGTTCTTCTTGTCTCATGGTCATATTAGGCTGAGAATTGCATGGTCTACTTACCAGTCCCTTGGACTAATTGTTTACATGCATCTTTGGTTTTCTTCATCATTCTTTACTCTGGACAAGGAAAGACTCATAGTTGCATCTAGATGGCTGTTTGGAATTTTTAAGAACCCAGTTGCTACTCACCAAAGTAGAATGTAGAACGATGCTTTTGTATAGTATGTTATGCCAACTGAGTTTGATGTCCTTTGTGACCATGGTCCCAAGTCCACAGGTCCAACTAGTCACTCCCTCAGGGTAGCTGGCTGTGGCCAAGAAACCAGCACAACCTGGACATTCTTACAATGCACACAAATATGCATGTAGAAACATAGTCTGCCAACTCTATACATGGTTATGGGCACACTCTCTCCTGCCTAGACATACCTGATCCTTCAGCCTATCCACCGATTTATTCACCCATAGATTAATGCTTGCCATTATTGGCAATGCAGTATTGTACATGCAAAAGCTTTCATCTTTGTTGTCTGTATCTCCCATGCACCTCTCTCTGTCATCCTCTTCCTCAGAGCCACAATGTTGATTCCTCACTTTTGGTACATTGCTCTTCCCTTCACTCAAATCAATACTTGTCTCTACCTATCTAGCAGTGTTCCTCCCCTCCATTCCCATCCCTGGAAACCAAAAAGAAAGCTTCCTTCCATATATAAACCTTTCCTTGACCTTTCACAATGGTGAACAAATACAATATTTGTCCTTCTGTGATTGATTTATTTCACTCAGCATAATGTCCTCCAAGTTCATCCACATCATGTGGTGCTTTGCAGAATGTACATTTTTAATTAGTGTTTCATAGTATTCCATTGCACGTATGTACCTGAGTTTGGTTATCCATTCTTTTGTTGATGGGCACTTAGGTTATTTCCATCTTTTTGCTATTGTGAATAGTGCTGCAATGAACATGGGTGTGCAAATATCTATTCTTATTCTGACTCTCACTTCTTCAGGATATATATCTAATAATGGGATTTCTGGATTAAATGGTATTTCTAATTCCAACTTTTTAAGTAGTCACTATACTGATTTCTACAGTGGTTGTATCATTTTACAGTTCCACCAGCAGTGTATGAGAGTCACAATCTCTCCACATCCTCACCAATATTTGTTATTTTCTGTGTTGTTGAACTTTGTTCTTAGTGTTGGAGGGAGATGTTATCTCATTGTTTTGATATGCATCTCTCTAATGGCTAATGGGGAGCTTTGGTAGCATACTGGCTAAGGCACTTGACTGCTAACCAGAAGGCTGGTGGTTCAAACCCATCAGCCACTCCTCGGAAGGAAGGTGGGGCAATCTACTTCCATAGTGATACTGCCTCAGAAACCCAAGGAGGGGTCGCTATGAGTCGGGTCCGACTTGATGGCACATAACAACAACAACAACAATGGCTAATGATCATGAATATTTCTTTTTAATTGGATTATTTATCTTTTTGTTGTATAAGTGTTGGAGTTTTCTATAAATTTTAGAGATAAGTCCTCTGGCAGGTATGTCATTGCTGAATATTTTTTTTCCCTAATCTGTAGGTCCTCTTTTTACTCTTTTGGAGAACACTTTTGATGTGCATAAAAATTTAATTTTTAGCAGGTCCCAATCATTTAGTTTATTTTTTGCTGTTTGTGAATCTTGGGTGATGCACTATAGTCTATTTATATCATAAATTTAAAAATTGCCCCTATTTTTTCCTTGAGGAACTTTATTATTTTAGGTTTCACCTTTAAGTCTTTGATCTATATGGTATTAGTTTTTGTGTATGGTGTGAGGTATGGATTTTGTTTCATTTTTCTGCAAATGGATAACCCCTTTTGCCAGCACTGTTTGTTAAGGAGACTATCTCTTCCTCATGTAGTGAACTTTGGCATTTGTCAAAGATCAGCTGACCATAGGTTGATGAATCTGTTTCTGGGTTCTCAATTGTATTCCACTTGTCTATGTGTCTGTTGTTGGACCAATACTAGGCTGTTTTGATTGCTGTGACCATACAGTAGGTTTTTTGATCTGGGAGTGTGAAACCTCCTACTTTGTTCTTCTTCAATATTGTTTTGATTATCCAAGGTCTCTTTCTTTTCCATATAAAATTAGTGATTGTTTTTTCCATATCCTTAAAGAATATTAATGGGATCTGGATTGGAATTGCATTGAATGTATAGATTTCTTTGGGTAGTACTGGCATTTTCATAATGATCAGTCTTCCTATCCATAAGCATGGTATGTTCTTCCATTTATGTAGCTCTCTTATGGTTTCTCGAAGTTGTCTTTTGTAGTTTTCATTGTACAGATCTTTGGATCCTTGGTAAGATTTATTCCCAAGTATTTTCTCATTTTTGGTAGCTATTGTAATTGGTAAATCTCTTTTCTGGTGTAGAAGAATCCAACTGATTTCTGGATGTTGATCTTGTATCCTGCCACTATGCTATATCTCTCAATTAGTTCCAGCAGTTATCTTGCTGTGTATCTTGGGTTCTCTATTTATAGGATCATATCATCAGCAAAATTCCTTACCAATATAGATGCCTTTGATTTCCCTTTCTTGCCTTATTTCTCTGGCTAGGACTTCCAATACAACATTGAATAGAAGTGGTGATAGATGGCATCCTTGTCTGGTTGCCATTCACAAGGAGGAATGGTTTCAGTCTCTCTCCATTGAGAATGAGAAGAAGCTGTTGGCTGTTCATTTTGTGTACATGCCCTTTATGATGTTGAGGAATTTCTCTTCTATTCTTATATTTCTGAGAGTTTTTATTGGGAATGGGTGTTGGATTTTATCATATGTACTTTCCACATCTATTGATATGATAATGTGGTTATTTTCCTTTATTTTACTTATGTGATGGATTATGTTCATTGTTTTTCTAATGTTCAACAATCCTTGCATACCTGGTATGAACCCCACTTGACATAATGTATTATTTTTTGCATATGTTGTTGGAGTCTATTGGCTAGGATTTTGTTGAAGATTTTTTTTCTGTATATTCATGAAAGATATTGGTCTGTAGTTTTCTTTCTTAGTGATGTCTTTGCCTGGTTTTGGTATCAGGGTTATGCTTGCTTCATAAAATAAATTTGGGAGGATTCCACCCTTTTCTATGTTCTAGAATAGTTTGAGTAGAATTGGTGTCAGTTCTTTTCTGAATGTTTGGTAGAATTCTCCTGTGAAACTGTCTGAGCCAAGACTTTTTTTTCAATCGGTAATTTTTTTATGATTTGTTCAATTTATGGTTTTGTTATCAGCCTGTTTAAATTTTCTTCTTGATTCTTTGTTAGTTTAGGTAAGTAGTAAATTTCTAGAAATCTCTCAATTTTTTTTCTAACAGGAGCTCTGGTGGAGTAGTGGCTAAGGTACTTGACTGCTAACCAGAAGGCTGGTGGTTCAAACTCACCAGCCACTCCACAGAAGCAAGGTTGGGCAATCCACTTCCACAGTGATGTTGCCTCGGAAACCCAAGGAGGGGTCGCTATAAGTAAGTTCTGATTCGATGGCAGTAAGTTTGTTTTTTGGTTTCTATTTTCTTTTTAATTTATTTCTGCTTGAATCTTTATTATTTCTTTCTTCTGGTGACTGTAGGCTTTTTTTTGGCCACTCTTCTCCTAATTGTTGGAGATGTTGGGTTAAGGTGTTGATTTTTGTTCTTTCTTCTTGTTCAGTGTGTGCATTCATTGCTATAACCTGTCTCTTATCACTTTTTTGCTGTGTCCCAAATATTTTAATATGTTGTGTTTTCATCCTCATTTGATTTAAGAAATTTTTTTTTCTTTTTCTGCTAAGAACATATACATGGATGTGAAGCCATTTCTAGGTCTGAAGGATAACTTAGAGGCATAGTCTTGGGGGTTCCACTAATCTCTATCAGACCTATAATTCTGGTCAGTTTTGTGTTTTTGGATTTTTTTCTACATTTTTTCTCCCACTGTAACCAGGACCTCCAGTTTTGATCCCTTTCCAAGTTGTTGGCATTGATAGCTGGGAACCATCTAATTCTTTTGGTTTCTGGGTCATGAAGGCTGAGGTCCTCATAGTCCACCATATCTTTGGACTAATTGTTTCAAAATGACTTTCATTTTCTTCACTCTTCTTTGCTTCAGGTGGAAGGAGACCACTAGTTGCTTCTTAGATGGCAGCTTGAAAGCTTTCAAGAACCTAGTCACTACTCAACAAAGTAGGATGTGGTACAAGATTTTTATGTCCTATGTTATGCCAAGAGCATGATATCCCCTGAGACGATGGCCCCAAATCTGTAGGCCTAGTCATTCTCTCTCTCAAGGTGTTTAGTTGTCTCTGAGAAGCTACTGCAACACTGTCCTCTGTTTTGTCTGTAATATATGTGGATAATTTTGTAAAACAAATACATATGTAAGATTATCTTTAGCCAAATCTATCCTTGGTCTATCCTTGGAGCGATCAGCCAAGGGGCAGTTTAAGCATAGGTACTGAAACAAGGCGGGCTTGTGCTTACTGATCTGCACTGAGCACTTTCCCTTGTTACCCTCCCGAGAGGGACCGGTTCTCCAGGAGCAAGGTAAGCACGGGCGAAGCACAGAGTAGCAGGCCGGGAGAGCAGGAGAAAGGGGTAAAACCCAGGAAGCCAAAGAGAAGAGCAATCAGCCA
>NW_006921733.1:8209495-8210988 GCF_000298275.1 Orycteropus afer afer
CGAGTATAGCAGGGATTGTGGGGCTGGCGCAGGATCGGGCAGTGTTCGTTCTGCTGTGCATGGGGTCGCTATGAGTCGGAAACGACTCGACGGCACTTAGCAACAACAACAACAACAATCCTTGGTCTTGGGTATAGGTTGAAGCAATGTTTTAATTTTATTTTTCATTTCTTCTATTACCCATCATTTTTAAGGAGGGTGTTATTCAGTGTCCATGTGTTTGCTCTTGGTCCAATGATCTTCCTATTGTTGGTTACTAATTTTATAGCATTGTGATCTAAGAGGATGCTTTGCAATATTTCAATATTTTTAAATTTATTGAGTCTTGCTTTGTGGTCTAGCATATAATCTATCATGGAGAATATTCTACGTGCATTTGAAAAGAAGGTATATTGTGCTGTTGTTTGGTGAAGTGCTCTGCAGATACCTATAAGGTCAAGTTGGTGGATTGTATTGTTTATTTCTGCATCTTTGTTGACTTTATTTCCAGTTATTCTATCATTCATTGAAAGTGGTGTATTAAAGTCTTCTTCTATGACTGTGGACTCATCTATTTGTCTTTTCAATTCTGTTAAAAGTCTGATGGAATATGGGCCTTCTTCATTGGGTGCATAGATATTTATTAAGGTTGTGTCTTCATGTTCAATTAATCCTTTAATTTTTATATAATGTCCTTCCTTGTCTCTTATGGTGGTTTTTATCTTAAAATCGATTTTATCAGAAATCTGTATTGTCACTCCTTCTCTTTCTTGACTGCTATTTTCTTGATATATCTTTTCCAACCATTGATTTTTAGTCTGTTTTTGTCTTTGTTTCTACAGTGTGTCTCTTGTAGACAGTATAATGACAGATTATGTTTTCTTATCCAGTCTGCAACTCTCCATCTTTTGAGTGGTGCACTTAATCCATTTACATTCTGTATAATTATGAACTTTTTGCTTCATTTTGTTATTATTATTTTTTTTATGGTGTCTCTGATTTCTTTGTTCCATATAATTTTCTATGTTGAGCTAATTTTTTTTCATTAACTGTGCTATCATTTCCTTAGTTGCAATTGTTTTAGTATTCATTTCTGACTCATAGCAACCTCCATTTGGGCTTCTGAGGCTGTAAATCTTTACAGATGTAGATTTCCTAATTTCCTTTTGTGGAGTAGCTGGTGAATTTGATCCACTGACCTTCTGGTTAGCAGTCAACTGCTTTATCACTACACCACCAGAGAGCCAAACATTTATGCTTGTCCTCTTTTTTATTTTAATGCAAAGGTTTATTATTTTTCTTTGTGGTTACCCTGTGAATTACAATTTTATTCCTAAGTTTAGAATAGTTCACTCTATCTCAAAATTTCCTTGAATTCCTCATCATTTAGAAGTTCGGTAATTACATTATTTTTTTCCCCCTTTTTTTTTTATTAGGATTTGGGTGAAGATTTACAGAGTAAATTCACTTTTTATTCAGCAGTTCACATATACTTTGTCTCATGTCATTGACCA
>NW_006921733.1:8217227-8221293 GCF_000298275.1 Orycteropus afer afer
AGGGAATAGAAAAAATGCTGAAAACCAGGCCCTGGTAGGGGATGTTTAGAATAATAATAAAAAAGACAATAAGTATTAATAATATTATTTGTTTAAAATGGACAAATACAAGCAAAGTAATCACCGGTTTTTCCCCTCTTTTTGCTTTGTAGTTGTCCTCATTTGCCATTTGATGTATCTGGTTTCCTACTAACAGTCTTTTTCTTAATTTTAATTTTTTTTTAAGGGTTTGTTTTACCTTAATATTATGTGTACATTTAGTTTCACTCCCCATAACATGCCGAACTCTAACCCAGTGTCCTCCCCTCCCTGCCCAGCAACCCTTCCTCTGTGCCCCTCATAGTTATGCACTCCTGTTTGTCCTGTATTTCCTCAGTGTTAATGTTGTCCCTCTGGTGCCCTTTGGTCTATTGCTCTAAGGGATATATTACCATAGAGTATGTGGGTGCATCATCCTGGATTGAGTGGTCTGCATGCACATCTTGTTAACTATTGGGCTGAGCCCTGGGAGTGAGTTTTATTCCAGGCACAGAATGTATTCAAGGGCCATAGTATTGGGGGTCTCATCAGACTCCATTAGACCAGTAATTCTGGTCATTATTGTGCTTTTGGATTTTGTTCCACATTTTTCCTCCCACTCTATCCAGGACCTCCAGATTTCATCCTTTTCTGAGTGGTTGGCATTGGCAGCCAGGCACCATCTAGTTCTTCTGGTCTTGAGAGCCATTGTGTCCTAGGGCTGGTTGATTCCAAATGTCCTTGTTTTTTTGCTCTCTTCTTTGCTTCTGATGCTAGGAGACCATTAGCTGCATCTTAGATGGCCGCTTGAAAGCTTTTAAGACCCTAAATGCTACTTACCAATGTAGGATGCAGAACAAGGTTTTTTATGTATTTTATTGTGCCAATTGAATCTGGTGTCCTCCAGTACTATGGTCCTGAGATGATCGATCTATTGGATTTCTCTCTCATTGTGTCTGGGTGTCTGTGAGGGATTACTCTGTGTCTGTCTTCTATTGTTTCTGTAAGGATTGCAGGTATTTTGTATCACTGGTGTCTGTGCAAGATTAGCCTCAGCTGAATCTATCCTTGGTCTAGAGTACACTCCTTTTCACTGACCCCATCTGATCTTCTCAGGTGTTTATGTGTTTATCTGTAGCCTGGTGTTTGGTGTTAATGGTAATGCAGTATTGTGGACACGTTTGTTGGAATTAGCATTTGTCATCTATCTCTTATGTGCACAATTCAGTGTCCTCCTATTTCCTAATGTTATCTTGGTGGTCACAGATTTTTTCCATATATCCCACCCCTTACCCACATCAGTGTGTGGGCCACAACTAGTCTGAAATTAATCCCTCCCCTTCCTCCCCACACCGGTAAGCTACAAAGTGAGTTCCCTTTCCCAAGCAAACCCTTCTTTGTCTTTTTAAAGTATAGGGCTCATACAGTACTTGTCTTTCTGCAATTGACTTATTTCACTCAGCATCATGTTCCCCAGGTTCATCCATGCTGAGAGATGACTTGCGTATCATTCATTGTTCTTTTATGAAGCGTTGTATTCCATTGTGTGCATGTACCATAATTTGGTTATCCACTCATCCATTGATGGGCATTTAGGTTGTTTCCATCTCTTTGCTACAGTGAATTTTCTGCGATGAACATAGGTGTACATATGTCTATTCAGGCACTGCCTCTTACCTTTTTAGGATATATTCCTAGGAATGGAATTGCTGGGTCAAATGGCATTTTCAGTTTTTTTTAAGGAAACACCATACTGTATGCCATAATGGTTGTATCATTTTACAATCCCACCAGCAGTGCACAAGAGTTCCAATTTCTCCACAACTTTGCCAGCATTTGCTATTTTCTGACCTGTAGAACTTTGCTGTTATTGCTGGGGTGAGATGATAACTCATTGTTGTTTTGATTTGCATCTCTCTGGTAGCATAGGGCTTAAGGCATTTGACTGTTAACCAGAAGGTTGCTAGTTCAAACCCACCAGCCATTGCTTGGAAGGAAGGTTGGGCAATCTACTTCCATAGTGATACTACCTCAGAAACCTAAGGAGGGGTTGCTATGATTCAGATATGACTCTACAGCTGTGGGTTTGTTTTTTTGATGACTAGTGATGGCGAACCATTTCTCATGTGTTTGTTGGCCCCCAGTATACCTTCTACGGTGAAGTGTCTGTTCAAGTCTTTTGTCCATTTGTGAATTGGGTATTTGTCTTTTTGGTGTTGAGGTGTTGAAGTTATCTATAGATTTTGGAGATAAGCCCTTTATCAGATATGTCATAGGCAAATATTTTCTGCCAATCTATTTTTACTCACTTGATGAAATCTTTCAATGCACATAAGAATTTAATTTTTAAAAGGTCCTAGTCACCGAGCTTCTCTTCTAACTCCTGCACATTCTGGGTTATGCTTGATAGTCTATGTCAGAAATTAGGGCTTTTAGATTTGCCCCTATTTTATCTTTGACGAATTTTATACATTTGGGTTTTACATTTAAGTTTTTAATTGAGCTTGATTTGTTTTTGTGTATTTATGCCATAAATTAGGGCCCCCAGATTTGCCCCTATTTTATCTTTGTTGACTTTTATAGTTTTGGGTTTTATAATTAAGTCTTTGATCCAGCTTGAGTTTGTTTTAGTGTATGAGGTGAGGTATGGGTCTTGTTTCATTTTTCTGCAAATGGATATCCAGTTTTGCCAAGACCATTTGTTAAAGAGGCTGTCTTTTCCAATTGAATGGGTTTGGGACCTTTGTCAAAGATCAGTTGTCCATAGATGGATGGGTCTTTACATATGGACCTTTGATTCTTTTCCCTTGGTCTATCTATCATTGTACCAATACCATGCTGTTTTGACTACTGTGGCTGTATAGTAGTCCTTAAGATCTGGGAGTGTGAGACCTTCCATTTTGTTCTTCTTCAGAACTGTTCTGCTTATCTGAGGTCTCTTCTTTCCATATAAAGTTAGTAATTGGTTTTTCCATGTCCTTAAAAAAATTTGTGGTATCTGGATCAGGATTGCATTAAATGTGTAAATTGCTTGAGGTAGTATTGACATTTTCACAATATTCAGTCTACCTATCCACGAACAAGGGGTTGTTGTTGTTGTTAAGTGCCCTTGAATCAGACTCAACTTGTAGCGATCCTTCCTTGGGTTTCCAAGGCAGTATCATTATGGAAGTAGATTGCCCCATCTTCCTTCTGAGGAGGGGCTAGTGGGTTTGAACCACCAGCCTTCTGGTTAGCAGTCAAGTGCCTTAGGCACTACGCTACCAGAGGTCCCATGAACAAGGTAGGTTCTTCCATTTATGTAATGTCTCTTGTAGCAGTGTTTTATAGTTTTCTTTGTATAGGTATTTTGTGTCTCTGGTGAGGATTATTGCTAGATAATTTATATTTTTAGTACCTATTGTAAATGGTATTGTTTCCCTTATTTCTTTATCAGAGGACTCTTTGTTGGTGTAGAGGAATCCAACAGGTTTTTGTATGTTGACTTTGTATCCTGCCACTTTGCTGAACCTCTCTATTACTTCCAATAATTTTTTTTTAAATTTTTTAATTGAGTCCCTTGAGTTCTCTATGTATCATAACATATTGTCCACAAATAGAGATAGTTTTACTTCCTCTTTGCCAATTTGTATGCCTTTTTTTGTTTCAATTGTGATTGGGTGAAGATTTACAGAGCAAATTCACTTTCCATTAAGCAGTTCACATATACTTTGTCTCATGACATTGACCACAGTTTACTACAATGCAACAGCTCCCCTCCCACTTCCTCCACATATTACCTCTTCCCAGTGTCCATCCCTCCATACACTCCTGCCCCCTAATCTGTCTCCCTGTGCATAAGCAGCCCTTCATTCTCCCAAGATTGTTCTCTCCAAAGAGTGTATCTACTTGACGTAAATGTTCAACTCATATGCCTGTATTTTGTTTGGCTGGAAACCACAGGTGTGGGTTCAATTCCAGACCTGAAAGGCAGCTAGAGGCCATAGTCTCAGTGGTTCCACCAGGCTCTATTGGACCAGCAAACCTGTTCCCCACTTTTTTTTTTTTT
>NW_006921733.1:8229938-8233336 GCF_000298275.1 Orycteropus afer afer
AGCAACAAGAGGAATGATGTACTTTTTCAGTCTTGCAGGTCCCGAGTGTCCTTGGGGTTGCTGGAAAGCAGAACGTGGTCTTAATCCCCAGAAATCTGAGAGAGTGCTGTCTTTTTAAATATCCAAAATAGTCAAGCCTCTTTTTAAGCCTTCAAAATGGCGGCACCTTCCAGACCAGCAAATGCTCAGCCCACCTTTCTCTTCAACTTTTCCGTTTTTTTCTCCAGCCACCATGCACAGTCCTCTGTGAATTCTCTTGCTAGCAGGATGATTTTTAGGTTAATTCTTAGGTACTACCACCGCTTGGGAATCTCCAAACTGTCTGTGCTCTCAGGATCGCTCAGAATCGCTGCCATACCGCAGCTCCATCTGTCTCCTTTTTTGGTATTTTCATGCAAATTCTGCTAGTTGGGGTTTAATCCAGTTCTATATCATTCCTTTCATGGCTCAGGGGTCCAGGATTATCTTCTGTGTCTGTGTTAATTGGTTTCCCTTTTCTTTGTTGTAGAGGGTCTGTGCAGTCTTTCTGCGTACTCTGCCATCTTGCCGGCCACCCAATTGGTATGCCTTTTATTTCTCTTTCTTGTCTTATTGTCCTGGCCAGAACTTCCAATATAACGTTAAATAGAAGTGGTGATAGAGGGCATGCCTATCTGGTTATCATTCGTAAGGGAAATGAATGCCTTGCGTCTTTCTCCATTAATAATGATGTTGGCCTTTGGCTTTGCATATATGCCCTTTATTATGTTGAAGAATTTCCCTTCTATCCCTATTTTGCTGAGAGTTCTGAACAGGAATTGGTTTTGGATTTTATCACATGCCTTTTCTGCATCGATTGATATAATCATATGGTTCTTTTTTGTTTTGTTTTGTTTACATGGGGGGTTACATTGATTGTTTTTCTGATGTTGAACCACCCTTGTAAACCTGGTATGAATCTCACTCTGTCAGAATGTATTACTTTTTTGATACATTGATGGATTCTGTTGGCTAAGATTTTGTAAAGGTTTTTGCATCTGTGTTCATGAGGGATACTACTCTATAGATTTCCTTTTTTGTGGTGTTTTGGCATTAGTGTTATGCTTGCTTCATAAAATGTGTTTGAGAGTATTCCATCTTTTTCTATGTTCTGGAATAGCTTGAGTAGCATAGGTGTCAACTCTTCTCTGAATATTTGGTAAAATTCTCCAGTGAACCTATGAGGGGCAGAACTTTTCTTTGTGGGAAGTTTTTTTATGACCTGCTCAATTTCTTCTTTTGTTATAGGTCTGTTCAAGTATTCTTTCTCTGAGTGGGATAGGTTAGACAGGTCTTGTGATTCTAGGAACTTGTCTATCTTTTCTGGGTTCCCAAATTTGTTGGAGTACTGGGTTCCCAAATTTGTTGGAGTACTGGGTTCCCAAATTTGTTGGAGTACAACTTTTCATAAAATTCTGTTAGTATCTTTTTTATTTCAGTTGGTTCTGTTGGACACCCATTTCATTTACAATTCTTGTGATTTGGATCTTCTCTTTCTTTTCTTTGTTAGATTTGCCAAGAGTTTATTAATTTTATTAATCTTTTTGAAGAATTAGCTTTTCGTTTTGTTGATTTTCTCTATCTTGTTTTTGTTTTGTTTTCTGTTTCATTTATTTCTGCTCTGATCTTTATTATTTCCTTACTTCTAGATACTGTAGGATTCATTTGTTCTTCTTTTTCTAGTTGTTGGAGTTGTTGAGTTAGAGTTTTGATTTTGTTTCTTTCCTCTTTTTTGATGTATGCATTTATTGCTATAAACTTCCCTCTGAGTACTGCTTTCACTGTGTCCCATAAGTTTTACTATGATGTATCTTTATTCTCACTTATTTCTAGGAATTTTTTTTTATTTCAGTTTTTATTTGTTCTATTACCCAGTAGTTTTTGAGCAGTAAATTGTTCGCCTTCCACGTTTGATGTTTTTTCCTTGATCTTCCTGTGATTAATTTCTAATTTTATACCACTGTGGTCTGAGAAAATGCTTTGTAGTATTTCAAAGCTTTTGAATTTATTGAGGCTTGTTTTATGTCCTAACATATGGTCTATTCTGGAGAAGTATCCATGTGCACTGGAGAAGAATGCGAATTGTGCTTTTGTTGGCTGGGATAATCTATATATGTCTATGAGGTCAAGTTGTTTGATTGTATTGTTGAGATTTTTCTGTATCTTTGTTGAGTTTGTTTCTAGTTGACCTGTCATTATTTGAAAATGATGTGTTAAAGTCTCCTACTTCTATTGTAGAGTTGTCTATTGTCCCTTTTAATTCAGTTAATATTTGCTTTACATATTTTGGAGCACTTTCACTGGGTGCATAAGTATTTATTATCATAACGTTTTCTTTGTCAATTGACCCTTTCAGCATCATATAATGTATTTCTTTTTCTATTATGTTGTTTTTCACCTTAATGTCTATTTTATCAGAAATTAATATTGCCACTCTTTCTCTTTTTGATTATCATTGACTTGGTACATTTTTTTTCCATCCCTTAACTCTTAATTTGTTTCTATCTTCATGTCTAAGGTGAGTCTCTTGTACACAGCATATCAATGGGTCTTCTTGTCTTATCCAGTCTGCCACTCTCTCTCTCTTGTTTGGTGCATTTAGTCCAGTCACATTGAGTGTAATTAGTGATAAATACGAATTAATTGATGCCATTCTATTGCGGTTTTTTGTCGTGTTGTTTTTTCCTTGGTCCATATACTTTTTTGTGCTGAGTCAATTTTTTGCCAAATGCTTCCTCACTTTTCCTCTTTATTGTTGGTTTTATTCTGATTAACCCATATGTTTTCCTTCCTTCTGGATTTTCTGAGTGGGATTGTTAATTTTCTCTGTGGTTACCTTGGAGTACATTCTTTTCTCTACATTTTTAGAACAGTGCATTGTCCTGTTTTCCTCCCCATTTGGAAGTTTGTACCTGGAAGTTTTATTCCCTCTAATAGGTTTGTTACTGTTGTCATGTGCTGATTGAGTTCTTTGGTTTTTAGTGTACAATGGTTTATGCTCTTATTTTGAGTTTCTATTTCTGATTTGGTTTTAGTATTGATGTCACATATCCAGATTTTGTTGATCTCTGTTGTGGGTTCTCTATTGGAAAGACTTCCTTAAGTATTTCTGCAAGGTTGGTCTAATTTTAAAAAAATCCCTTAATTTCTGTGTGTCTGTGAATGTCTTGATTTTGTGCTCATATTTGATGGATAATTTGGCTGGATATAGGATTCTTGGTTGGAAGTTCTTTTCCTTATGTGTTTTATATATGCCATCCCATTGCCTTCTTGCCTGCTTGGTTGCTACTGAGTAATTGGCGCTTACCCTAACTGTTTGATTATTATAAGTAATATTTCTTTTGTCCCAGGCAGCTTGCAAAATTTTTTATTTGTCTTTG
>NW_006921733.1:8240246-8247717 GCF_000298275.1 Orycteropus afer afer
GAGCGCTGTCTCTTTAAATATCCAAAAACAGTCAAGCTGCTGTTTAATCCTACAAAATGGCGGCGCCCTCTGGACGGCAAAAGTCCACTTCTCAGCCCACCTTTGTCTTCACTTTCTCCGTTTGTTCCCCAACCACCATGTACAGTTGGACAAATATCTTTTTTTCTTTTATGATATGGAGGAAGTTTTCTGTTAGTAGATCTTCCACAATTTTCTCGGTGGTTTTTGTTCACCTCTTCTTGTTCTGGAATTCCAATGAGCTATATGTTGTTTCTTTTCATGTTGTCCCATATTACATTTAGGTTCTCTTCATTTCTCTTAAATCTTTGTTCTGATTTTTCTTCATACAGGGTAGTGTCCAGGGATTTGTCTTCTGGTTGAAATATGTGTTCTTCATCCAGTTCTATCCTACTCTTTGGTGCTTCTACTGTATTGTGTAATTCTGTAATTTTGGTATTCATCTTCTGGATTTCTAACTGCTGTTTTTGTATGAGTTCTGATTGTGCATTAATCTTTTTATTTTGTTCTCAAATGGTTTTCCTGAGTTCTTCCAGGGAACTGTCTGTGTTGTCCTTGCTTCTGTTTGGGGTTTCCTTAGGCTCTTGTAAAACTATATAAACGTATCTGCGAAATTCCTTCCCAGATAATTCTATTTCCTCCTCTTCCTCCATGTTTAATAAGATCTTTGTTTATTATTTTGTTTCTAATGCCTTGTCCTGTTTTTATTTTGTTTGCTTGGTTGAGATTGTGTGTTGTTTTCCAGACATTTTAAGGTTGTCTTTAACTGTTGGTTATGTATGGATTTGTTTTGTATTGGTTTTATGATTTAATATTTTGAAAAAGTGAGCTGGTGTATTTTATTTTATTTTTGATTATTAATTCTGGTATGCTGAGTTGCTCTGCAGTTTACTTTGTGATGATGGAATGGATGTGTGAAATGTGGATATAGGTCTCTGTTTATTGTAAAGAATTCGAACCAGGAGATATTATCGTGGCTGAATGTGTTTTCTTCTATTGGATAAGTGAGAGTATTGATGGAGAAGGTGAAAGCAGAAGAGAGAAAGAAGGGAAGCTCCACAATGCTGGGGCAGTTTCTAGGGCTTTGAGCAAGCTGCTAATGATGATGTTGTACTGTTATTCACAGGCCTGGAACTCAAGTGCAGCAAAGACTCCAGTGGTTAGGGGATTGCCACTTCCCACGAGGCTCAGACACACAAAAACCCCTCTCCCGAGGACCCTCGGTGTCAAAAAGCTGACCCTAGACAAGTGCCAGGCTCCAGGATCTTCTGCTGGAGTTCGTTTCTGGTCCCTCCCTCTTGTGACACCAGAGATCTTCCTGCTTGGGTTTCAGCAGCACTGGAGTCAGAAAAATGTCTGCTCACACCCTGTGGGTCCAAAATTACTGACAAAGTCAAGCATGGGCCCCTCAGTACCAAAAAGCTGGTCCAAGCCTATTCAGTGATCTGCTGTGAGATCTTCTCCCTGGGGATGCCCTCTTGCAGCACCAATGGGCTCTCTGCTCATGTTTCAGCAGCACTGGAAGTGCCTGCTCACACCCAGTCTACCAAGTTACCAATAAAAGCAGATGCTGAAGGTAGATCCTTAGGGTGATTGCTGGTATGCTGGTGTATTGTGCCTTTTTCCTTGACCCAGGGAGATCTTGGATGGCCTTTCTTGCATGCCAGTTGGTGCTCCTGAGGGTAGATTTCCTGTTCTTGTTATTTTTTTCCCTGTCCCTTTCTCCTTTCTAATTCTATTTCCCCAAATTTGGCACACTTTGACTCAGTGAGCTGTTCAGACCACCAGAATCTGTAATTTAAACTGCTGTATCTAGTTTTTCAGGCACTATGATGGTAGAGGGAATTAGTGTGGTGACTACTAATGAGACTCCATTTTGAATCTCCCTGTTTACAGTCTTGTAAGCTTATTTTACTTTGGATACTTCCATAACTGGGTTGGTTTCAGGGTTATGTCATCATATGTGTTAATGGTTGTTTGTTGTTTGCTGTTGTTGGTTCTCTTTCTGAAGGATTCCCTGTAGCATCTCTTTTAAGTTTGTTCTGGTTTTAACAATTCCCTTTATTTCTGATTATCAGGAAATGTCCTAATTTCACCATCATATTTGGGGAACAATTTTGCTGGGTATATAATTCTTGGTTGAAAATTTTTCTCTTTCAGGGTTTTATATATACCATCCCATTGTCTTCTCACCTGCATGGTTTCTGGTGAGATTTCTGAGCTTAGTCTTATTGGTTGCCTTTTGTAGATAACTTTTCATTTTTTTCCATGCTGCTTTCAGTATACTTTATTCATCTTTGATTTTGGTGAGTTTGATTATGTTATGTGTTGGTGATTTTTCTTTTGTGGTCTATCCTTTTTAGGTTTTGTTGAACTTCTTGAATGGTTATATTCTCATCTTTCATTATATCAGGGAAATTCTCTTCCAAAAAATCTTCAACAATTTTCTCTGTGGTTTTATCAGTCCCTTCTTGTTCTGTAATTCTGATTATATATATATTATTCCTCTTGATGCTATCTTACATGAATCTTAGCCTTTCTTCATTTTGTTAAGATCTTTTATTCTGATTGATCCATTACCAAAGTAGTATTGAGGTATTTGTATTCAATCTCACTAATTCTATCTTGCATTGATTCAATTCTTTTCCTGTTCAATGTGCTATCTATTTCTGAAATTTTAGTATTAATCTTATGGATTTCTATTTATAGATTTTGTATCATTTCTAATTTCCATTATTGTCATTTTATTTTTGTATTGTTGTCCCAAATTGTTCTGTATTCTGGTCCCTTTTTTTCTACTACTTTATGTTGCTTCTTTGTGTGGACTGTGATAGTCTGTTATCTCTGAAACATTGTCACTTCATTGTACTTATATTTAGTTGATAATTGTATGTCATTGTGATTCACCCAAGACTGTTTTTCTTTGTTTTGTTTTGATATAACTGAGGCAACATGGTACTGTGCTTCTCTATTCACTAGTTGGCAGCACTTATGCACTCACCTCCTCTCTCTTGGTGGGAGAGTGGGTACACATGAGACTGGGTACACAGATCTCTGTTAGCTGTTTGTGAAGAGAAGTTAAGGGTGAGTTGGGCTCATATTTCCTGTTGTTTATCATTGGTCCATTCATGCAGAAGAAAGTTTTGGCCCTCACTCAATAGGTGGGGCTGCAGGAGGTACAGGTATGGTTAGGTTGTATGGGGATGGTTACTATCTCCCATTCAGTTAGACAAAAACAACAATCAAAAAAGCACCAAAAGAGTTAAAAGAGGAGGACAAAAAACACACACTGCATAAACACACAGGTATAATCACCAAAAAGGAAGGAAAAGAAATAAATGAGAAGAAATATTAAAAGAAGTACTTTTAAAAAGACAAAGGAAATGTAAATATAAAAGGAAAAAATGCACACAATATCAGAGGAGCGTGGAATAAGAGAAAAAAGCTAGAGTAAATGAATAATAAAAAAAAAGAAAAACAAGGGAAAAGAAAAACAAGGAATGGAAGAATCAAAAGGAAAAAAAAAAAAGATAGAACCAAGAAAAAGGAAGAGAAGGGGAGGAAAAAAAAAAAACTAGGACCCAGGAAAAGAAAGAGAAAGAATAAAAAGAAAAAGAAAAAAGAATAATTTTAAAGCACAGAAACAAAAAACAAACAAAACTAAACTAAACAAAAAAATCTGGGAGGAGGGGCAGAGCAGGACACTCAGCCTCTGTCAGAGCACACAGACTAGGATGGAATTCCTGCCAGTCTAGAAGGTGGGTGGAGGTTTGGGATGACTGCACCTCCATTCACCAAGAGTTTGTGGGGTATAAGAGTAATAAGGAGAATATTGCACTTTTCCATTCAGCATCCATTGTGGTTGCCCATGTTGTCTTTGGCAAGTGGAGCCTACTCTTAGGTCACTGGGATCCTAATTCTGCAGCTTTAAATATCCAAAATGGCCATACCACATGTAAATATTCACAATGTCTGTGCTCTCTGGACAGCCAAAACTCCACAGCTCAGTTTGTCTCCTTCTTTTCTGTTTCCCATTTAGTTGTCAGCCACCAGTACAGTTGTCCAAGCAACTCTTGGTGAGCAGAGCTGATTTTTGGGTTACTGGCCCAAGTCCTAGCACCACTTGCAAATGTTCAAACTGGCCACACTGTGAGGATAGCTGACAGTTCACAGCCCTGTTTGTCTCCTTATTCACTGTTTTTATTCAGGTTCTTCTACTAGTTGATATTCAATCCACTTCTGTATCCTGCCTTTCAAAGCTCAGGGCACCAGGATTATCTTCTGTATCTGTGTCAATTGGATTCTCTTTTCTGTATGGAAGAGGGTCTGTGTAGCTTTTCTGTCGATTCTTCCATCTTACCAGAAGTCCTCCACATTGGCTTTTCTATACAGAAATCAGTGCAGACACTTGTTTTTTTGGGCTACAGTTAGGGATTAGATTACTTAAGAGTTCATTTGATTCAAAGATTCATTGGAAAACCACTTGTTGGAATCTTAGGTTCTGACTTCTTCTAGCACAGCTGGTAAATTATGGGAAGTTTACCAGTGTTGCCAGTACAGCTCCTAGCCACCTGTATCCCATATATATTTTTGAAAACACATTTGTCCAGTTGTTCATTTCTTCCTATTGAATATGACATACCAGACTGGGTGCCAGGCTACCAAAAATTAGTCAGCTTGTTTCAAGTTCTTCTCAATACTAAATATTCACCCATGAGGATCACTGCCACTTAGTGAATCAGTCAAGGCAAACAAAAACAAAGAGGACATGTCTCATCTTATTTCCAAACCCGGTTGCTGTTGGGCTGCATTTTCACTTGTCCAAGTGTCAAATGAGACTTGCTACAATGGTAAAGAATCACTCACCTTGAGGCCATGAAATGCTGAATTTCTTGGTAGCAGCAGGTCAATCTAAATCACACAAAAAGCAGAAAGCAGCCATAGAATGTGCCTGAGAAATGCCAGTCAGTTAGGTTTTTTAACCTTTGGTGGGATGTGAAAAGAATTAAAATGGGAATCTACTTCAGAGAAGATAAATAAAGTTGGTCCAATGGATTTTCCCACTATGTCTCAGCATAATCTTACTGAGTGTGATTTTTATGCCATCATCTCTCTTCAAGAGAAGTGTAGGTTTTTCATTGATCTATGCCATGATATTCCCAGGTATACATCCACTAAAATCTCAAGATGCTCACCATAGATGTCTTCTTTTCAGCCTAAAATCTCATGTGTAGGATTCAGGGGGTTTGGAATAACCTAAAAGACAGCAGGTCAACAAAGATCATCCTCAGGAACCATTTTAAAAAGGACACAGCTGTAAGAAAAAATTTAGGAAGAGATGCTCATCTCTCCAGGCAATGATGTGCCAGCTATTCCCAAAGGTATTGATTAAATCAGTAAACTCACAAACAAACTGTTAAGTCACCTTCTGAATATTAACAGGAATAAAAAATGTAAGGTAAGGGCAATGCCTAGAGTGCTCTGGACACAGAACAAACTCTCAGAAGCTTACAGACAGAAGAGGTATTTCTGTTGCTTACCATTGGCTGATATATTGAACAAAGACATTTCTGCATCCACTGACATTGTGCAAAGCATGAAAATACTAAGGGAATAACATTGTGGGGCTTATATAAAAGTGGATCTACCAATCAACTGCCAAGACACTCAGAATTGTATTCCTTTTCAAGAATTGTAGCTACAGCTCTTCTGAATGGGCCAGAGTCCTTTTACTGCTTGAATTTACTCTTAACCAACATATGAACCAATCCAACTCAAGGCAAAATAATAATAGCAGGAAGACCCATTCTCCTTATATATTTCTACCAGAAGAAAATACCTTGGAATACACAGAACACGACTCACACAATATGTCTATAGATTCCAATGACCTTTCTGTAAAACATGATCTTTACCCTTACACAAGGTAACAGAAAATCTTTTTAGCTACCTGTTTTTTGGAGATAGAATCAAGTATTAGACTGTTCAACAGTTCACACAATTCAAGATCCATTGGAAAACCTCACTGCTGAATCGTACATTTTGGCATCAACTGACTCAGATGGTCACTTATGGAAAATTTACTAGTGTTGCTGGTACAGCCTATAGCTATTCACATCCCATAGACATATTTTTCCAGTTGTGCATTTATTCCATTTCAATATGACATATAAGACTGGGTGGCCTTTCAAAAATAACTCAATTTGAATTTTTTTTTTAAATCCTGTGAATCCTGATTCAAAGTGGAGTCTTGTCAGTAATCACCACATTATTTCCCTTTAGCATTTTAGTGCTTGAAAAATTAGATACAGTAGTTTGAATTAGGGATTTTGGTGCTCTGAACAGCTCACTGAATCATTGTGCACCAAACTCAGAGGAATAGAATTAGAGGAAAGGTACAGGGAAAGAAATTAAAGAAGATCTACTCAGCAAAAAGCAGACAGACAGCCAAGAAAGGCCATTAGAGACTTCCCTGGGGGAGTGACTGGTGGGTAAGAATAGCCACCTGAGACCTCCCTGGGTCAAGGCAGAAGACACCCTATATGAGCATATCAGCGACCACACCAACATACCAGCAAACACTCCAAGGATCTACCTTCAGCACCTGATTTTATCAGTAACTTGGGTCAGCTAGATGCAAACGGGCATACACAGCACCACTGAAACACAAGCAGAGAGGTCATTGGTGCTGCAGGAGGGTGAGCTCGCTCTCCCCCTCAGCGGGTCACTGAATAGGCTTGGGTCAGTTTAGTGGCACTGAGAGTTCTGTGCTTGTCTTTGCTACTAATATTGGGATCAGAGATTACCATCAGTCACTCTCCCAACTCCAGCGCAGCTGAAACCGCATGCATCTTTGGTATCGCAGGTGGGTGGACTAACACACAAACTCCTGAGACAATTGCAGTCTGGGTGGGTTGGGCTGATGCCATGGGCAGATGGGTGGAGAGAGAAACATCTGTGGCAAATCGCATACCTGGAAGTTGCCTTGGGTTGGCTTTTTGGCACCAAGGGATCTCGGGAGTGGTGTCTGTGCATGTGTCTGAGCCTGGTGGAAAGTGGTAACACTCTAACAGGAATCATTCCTAAAATTGACCCACGACTTGTAAATAACAGTACAACGTCATCAGTAGCAGCCCACCCAAAGCCCTAGAAACCAATTCTAACAACAGCAAGCTTTCCTTCTTCTGCTCCCACCTTCTCCATCCAATAACTTCACTCATCCAATAGGAGAAACCATATTCATCCAACATAAAACCTCCTGGTTCATAAAACCCTCTTTACGACAAACAGAAACCCATATCCACATTCCACAGAGTGATCCCACCATCACAAAGAAAACTGCAGAGCAACCCAGCATACCTGAATCAATAATAAAATAAAATACACCAGCTTCACTTTTTCAAAATATTAAACCATAAAACCAAGACAAAACAAATCAACATGTAACCAACAG
>NW_006921733.1:8247817-8253723 GCF_000298275.1 Orycteropus afer afer
AAACAGAACAAGGCATTAGAAGCAAAACCACAAACAAAGGCCTCATTATACATGGAAGAAGAGGAGGTAATAGAATTATCTGAGAAAGAATTTAGAAGGTATGTTTATAGAGCTATAGAAGAGCTAAGGAAACCTCAAACAGAAACAAGGAGAACACAGACAGTTCCCTGGAGGAACTCAGAAAAATTATTCAGGAACAGAATACTAAGATTAATGCACAATCAGAACTCATTCAAAAACAGCAGTTAGAAATGCAGAAGATGAGTAACAAAATGCAGAGCATGAGTACCAAAATGACAGAATTACACAACACAGTAGAAGCACAAAAGAGTAGGTTAGAACTGGCTAAATAATGCATATCCCAACTAGAAGACAAATCCCTGGACACTAGCCTGTATGAAGAAAAATCAGAACAAAGATTTAAGAGAAATGAAGAGAACCAAGAATTATATGTGATGACATGAGACAAAACAATGTAAGACTCATTGGAATTTCAGAACAAGAAGAGGCAAAAAAGACCACTGAGAAAATTGTGAAAGACCTGCTAACAGAAAACTTCCCTCATATCATGAAGGAAGAAAAGATATTTGTCCAAGAAGCTCATAGAACCCCACACAAGATAGATCCCAAGAGAAAAACACTGAGGCATATTATAATCAAACTTTCCAAAACCAAAGACAAAGAAAAAATTTAGAGAGCTGCCTGGGAAACAAGAAATATTACTTATAATAATCAAACAGTTAGGCTGAGCTCCGATTAATCAGCAGAAATCATGCAGGCAAGAAGTCAATGAGACGGCATGTATAATACATTGAAGGAAAAGGACTTCCAACAAAGAATCCTATATTCAGCCAAATTATCCATCAAATATGAAGGTGAAATCAAGGCATTCTCAGACAAACAGAAGTTAAGAGATTTTGTGAAAACCAGACCAACCCAACAAGAAATGTTTAAAGAAGTCCTTCCAATAGAGAACCCACAATGACATTAACAAAACCAGGATATATGGCATCAACACTAGAACCAAATCAGAAATAGATACTCAAAATGAGACCATAAAACATTATACTTTAAAAACCAAGGAACTCAATCAGCACATAACAACAGCAACTAACCTAACCTATGAGAAGGAATAAAACTTCTAGGCAGAGACCTTCAAATGGAGAAGGAAACAGGACAGGTCTTTGCAGTACACACTGTTCTAAAAATGTAGAGACAAGAAAATACTCCAAGGTAACCACAGAGAAAAGTAACAACTCTTCTAAGCAAATCCAGAAGGAAGGAAAACATATGGGTTTAATAAGCACAAAACAAACTATAAAGAAGAAAATGGAGAAAACATTAGTCAACAAACCAAACTCAGGACTGAAAAGTATAAGGACCAAAGAAACACCAACAACATGACAAAAAACAAAATAGAATGACAGCAATCAATTCATACCTATCACTAATTACACTCAATGTGAATGGACTAAATGCACCTATCAAGAGAAAGAGAGTGACAGACTGATAAGAAAAGAAGACCCATTGATATGCTGCCTACAAGAGACCCACCTTAGACACAAAGATAAAAATGAATTAAGAGTTAAGGGGTCGAAAAGAATATACCAGGTCAATGGAAACCAAAAAAGGGCAGGAATAGCAATATTGATTTCTGATAAAATAGACATTAAGGTGAAAAACATCATAAGAGACAAGGAGGGACATTATATAATGCTGAAAGGGTCAATTGACAAAGAAGACATTACAATAATCAATATGCACCCAATGAATGTGCTCCAAAATATGTGAAGCAAATATTAACTGAATTAAAAGAGATAATAGACAACTCTACAATAGTAGTGGGAGACTTTAACACACCACTTTCAAGGAGGGACAGGTCAACTGGGAAAAAACTCAACAAGGATACAGAAGAAATCAACAGTACAATCAACCCACTGGACCTCGTGGACATATATAGAGCATTTCACCCAACAAAAACACAATTCACATTGTTTTCCAGTGCATGTGGATTCTTCTCCAGAATAGACCATATGCTAGGACATAAAACAGGCCTCATTAAATTCAAAAGCATTGAAATACTGAAAAGCATCTTCTCAGACCACAATGCTATAAAACTAGAAGTTAATAATAGGAAGAGCAAGGAAAAAGCATCAAACATATGGAAGCTGAACAACTCACTGCTCAAAAACTATTGGGTTACAGAACAGATAAAAATTGGAAAAAAAAAAATTCCTAGAAACTAATGAGAATGAAGATACATCCTACAAAAACCTACAGGACACACAGTACTCAGAGGACAGTTTATAGCAATAAATGCATACATCAAAAAAGAGGAAAGAAACAAAACCAACACTCTAACTCATCAACTCCAACAACCAGAAATAGAACAATAGAAGAATCCTGCAGTATCTAGAAGCAAAGAAATAATAAAGATCAGAGCAGAAATAAATGAAACAGAAAACAAAACAAAACAAAAAAATAGAGAAAATCAACAAAACAATGAGCTGTTTCTTCAAAAAGATTTAAAAAAATCGATAAAGCATTGGCAGACCTAATAAAGGAAAAGAAAGAGAAGATCCAAATCACAAGAATTGTAAATGAAAATGGTGTTATCACAACAAAACCAACTGAAATAAAAAAGATACTGACAAAATATTATATAAAAAAAAAACTGTACACCAATAGGTTTGATAACTTAGAAGGGATGGACAGGTTTCTAGAATCACAAGATCTACCTAAATTATCCCTCTCAGAAACAGAAAACTTGAACAGACTCATAGCAAGGAAAGAAATTGAACAGGTCATAAAAAAAAAATCTTCCCACAAAGAAAAGCCCTGGTTCTGATGGCTTCACTGGAGAATTCTATCAAATATTCAGAGAAGAGTTGACACCTATGCTACTCATGCTATTCCAGAACATAGAAAAAGTTGGAGTACTCCCAAACACATTTCATGGAGCAAGCATAACACTAATACCAAAACAAGGGAAAGACATTACTAGAAAGGAAAACCACAGACCAATATCACTCATGAACATAGATGCAAAAATCTTTAACAAAATTCTGGCCAACAGAATCCAACAACATATCAAAAATTAATACATGTAGACCAAGTGGGATTCATACCAGGTTTACAAGCATAGTTCAACATCAGAAAATCAATCAATGTAATTCACCACATAAACAAAACAAAGGAAAAGAACCATATGATTATATCAATTGATGCAGAAAAGGCATTTGATATAATCCAACAGCCATTCTTGTTCAGAACTCTCAGCAAAATAAGGATAGTAGGGAAATTCTTCAACATAATAAAGGGCATATATGCAAAGCCAACAGCCAACATCATGATTAATGGAGAAAGACTCAAGGCATTCCCCTTATGAACAGGAACCAGACAGGGATGCCCTCTATCACCACTTCTATTTAACATCGTATTGGAAGTCCTGGCCAGGCCAATAAAGCAAGAAAGAGAAATAAAAGGCATACATATTGGCAAAGAGGAATTAAAACTATCTGTATTTGCAGATGATATGATCCTATACATAGAAAACCCAAGGGACTCAATGAAAAAACTACAGAAACTAGTGAAGAGTTTCAGCAAAGTGGCAGGATACAAGATCAACATACAAAAATCAGTTGGATTTCTCTACACCAGCAAAGAGTCCTCTGATAAAAAATTAAGGGAAACAATACCATTCACTATACCTACAAAAAGATAAAATATCTAGGAATAAACCTCACCAGAGACACAAAAAGACCTATACAGAGAAAACTATAAAACACTGCAACAAGAGAGGACAAGGGCACTACATAAATGGAAAAACCTACCTTGTTCATGGATAGGTAGACTAAACATTGTGAAAATGTCAATACTACCTAAAGCAATCTATACATTTAAAGCAATCCTGATCCAGATCTCAACAAATTTTTTAAGGACATGGAAAAACTAATTACTAATTTCATATGAAAAGGAAAGAGACCTCTAATAATCAGAGCACTTCTCAAAAAGAAAAACAAACTGGGAGGTCTCACGCTCCCAGATTTTAAGAACTACCATACAACCACAGTAGTCAAAACAGCATGGTATTGGTACAATGACAGATAGATCAATGGAACAGAATCGAAAGTCCAGATAAAGACCCATCCATCTATGACAACTGATCTTTGACAAAGGCCCAAAACCCATTAAATGGGGAAGAGACAGCCTCTTTAACACATGGTGCTGGCAAAACTGGTTATCTACCTGCAGAAAAATGAAACAAGACCCATACCTCACCCCAGACACAAAAACAAACTCAAGCTGGATCAAAGACTTAAATGTAAAGCCCCAAATTATAAAATTCATCAAAGATAAAATAGGGGCAAATCTGAAAGCCCCAATTGATGGCATAAATAGACTGTCAAGCATACCTAGAATGTGCAGGAGATAGTAGAGAAGCTAGATGACTGGGACCTTTTAAAAATTAAATTATTGTGTGCATGGAAAGATTTCATTAGAAGGGTAAAAAGGGAACCTACAATTTGGGAGAATATATTTGCCTATGACATATCTGATAAAGGACTTACCTACAAAATCTATAGAAAACTTCAACACCTCAACACCAAAAAGACAAATAACCCAATTCACAAATGGGCAAAAGATTTGAACAGACACTTCACCAAAGAAGATAAACAGACAGCCAACAAACACATGAGAAATTGCTCATGATCATTAATCATTAGAGAGATGCAAATCAAAATGGCAATGAGATACCATTTCACTCCAGCAATAATAGCAAAGTTCAACAGATCAGATAGTAACAAATGGTGGCGAAGCTGTGGAGAGATTGGAACTCTTGTACACTGTTGGTGGGATTGTAAAATGGTACAACCATCGTGGCAAACGATATGGTGTTTCCTTAAAAAACTGAAAATAGAAGTACCATTTGACCCAGCAATTCCATTACTAGGAATATATCCTAAAGAGGTGAGAGATAGCACACAAACAGACATATGTACACCTATATTCATCGCAGCACAATTCACCATAGCAAAGAGATGGAAACAACCTAAATGTCCATCAATGGATGAGCGGATTACCAAATTATGGTATATCCACACAATGGAATACTATGCCACATTGAAGAACAACGAGGGACACGTGAATCATCTCACAACATGGATGAACCTGGAGGAGATTATGCTGAGTGAAATAAGTCAATTGCAGAAGGACAAGTACTGTATGAGCCCATTACTGTAAAAAGAGAAGAGTTTGCTTGGGAAAGAGAACTCACCTTGTAGGTTACCAGGATGGGGAGGGAAGGAGAGAGATTAATTTCTGGCTAGATGGGGCTTACACTCTGACATGGGTAGGGGGAGGGATATACGGAAAGGATATATGACCACCATAATAACATTAGAAAATGAGAAGACACCGAACTGTACACATAAGAGATAGACAGCAGATGCTAATACCAACCAGTGTGTCCACAATACCACATTGCCATTAACACCAAACACTAGGCTAGACAGATAAACACATAAACACCTGAGATGATCAGATGGGGCTCAGTGAACAGAAATATACTCTAGACCAAAGATAGATTCAGCTGAGGCTAATCTTGCACAGACACCAGTAATACAAAATACCTGCAGTCCTTACAGAAACAAAGAAGACAGACACAGAGTAATCTCTCACAAATATTCAGATACTAAGAGAGAGAGATCCAAATAGATCTACTACTGCCCCAGGACCATAGTACTGGGGGACAGCAGATTCAATTGTCACAACAAAATACATAGAAGCATTGCTCCACATCCTACGTTGGTGTGTAGCGACTAGAGTCTTAAAAGCTTTCAAGCAGCCATCTAAGATGCAGCTAATGGTCTCCTAGCATTGGAAGTGAAGAAGAATGCAAAAAA
>NW_006921733.1:8254071-8254698 GCF_000298275.1 Orycteropus afer afer
TTTGGTACAGTGACTCTGTGTATTCCTTCCATCTTCTTTTGATGTTTCCTGCATCATTCAATATTTTGCCCATAGAAGCTTTCAGTATTGCAACTTGAGGCTTAAAAAAGAATATTTTTCCTCAGTTCTTTCAGCTTGAGAAATGCCAAGCGTGTTCTTCCCTTTTGGTTTTCTAACTCCAGATGTTTGTACATTTCATTATAGTAACTGGCTTTTTCTGCTCAAGCTGTTCTTTCAAATCTTCGGTTCAGTTCTTTCATCTTGTAATTTCTTCCATTTGCTTAGCTACTCTCTTTTCAAGGGCAAGTTTCAGAATCTCTTCTGTCATCCAGTTTGGTCTTATTTTCCTTTTGCATCTTTTTAGTGACCTCGTGCTTTCTTCATGGACGATGTTGATGTCATCCCACAGTTCTTCTGGTTTTTGGTCACTGGTGTTCAATGCATCAAATCTATTCTTTAGATGGTCTCTAAATTCAGGATGGATATATTCAAGATCATATTTTGTTTGTTGAAAAAGATGTTTGCAATGAATGTCATTGGTCTTGCAAAATTCTACCATGTGAGTTCCAGCATTATTTCTGTCACCAAGGCCAAATTTTCCAACTACCAGTGATTTTTCTTTGTTTC
>NW_006921733.1:8254798-8260215 GCF_000298275.1 Orycteropus afer afer
GAGAAGAACTAGATGGTGCCTGGCTACCAGTGCCAACCATGCAGGAAAGGATCAGATCTAGAGATCCTGGATAGAGTGGGAGGGAAAACATGGAACAAAATCCAAAAACTCAATAATGACCAGAATTACTGGTCAGATGAAATCTGGTGAGACTCCCAATACTATGGCACTGGAATACATTCTTTGCATGGAATACAACTCACCCCCCGGGGCAGGCTCTCAGCCCAATATTTAACAAGATGTACACCCAGAGCACTCAACCCAGAATGACGCACTGACATACTCTATGGTAATACATCCCTTAGAGCAATAGACCATGGGACACCAGAGGACCAACATTCAAACTGAGGAAATGCAGGACAAACAGGAGTGCATAAATATGAGGGTCACAGGGGGGAGGGTCACAGGGTAGGGTGGGGAGGAGACTGGGTTAGGGTAGGACATGGCAAATGGGGAATGAAAGTAAATGTATGTGTTATGTTGAATGTAAAACAAGCTCTTAAGATAAAAAGAAAAAAGAAAAGAAAACTACTAGAACAAATAGAGAGGTTCAGTAAAATGGCAGGATACAAGGCCAACATAAAAAATAAGTTGGATTCCTCTGCACCAGCAAAGAGACCTTTGACAAAGAAATAAGGGGAACAATACCATTTACAATAGCTACTAAAAAGATCTAGGAATTAACCTTACCAGAGACAAAAGAGACTTATACATACATACATACATACATACATAAATAAATAAACAAACCTATAAAATACTACTACAAAGGACAACAAGGGCTCTACATAAATGGAAGAAACTGCCTTGTCCGTGGATAGGTAGACTGAATATTCTGAAAATGTCCATACAACCTAAAGCAATCTACCCATTTAATGCAATCCCAATCCAGATCCCAAAAAATTTTTTTAAGGACGTGGAAATACCAATTACTAACTTCATATGGAAAGAAAGAGAACTTGGATAAGCAGAGCACTTCTGAAGAAGAAGAACAAAGTGGGACGTCTTAGAACCTACTATACAGCCACAGTAGTCAAAACAGCATGGTATTGGTACAATGATAGACAGATAGACCAATGGAACAGAATCAAAAGTCCAGTTATAGACTCATCCGCCTATCGACAGTTGATCTTTGACAAAGGTCCAAAACCCATTAAATGGGGAAGAGACAGCTTCTTTAATAAATGGTGCTGGCAAAACTGGATATTCACTTCCAGAAAAATGAAACAAGACCCATACCTCACCCCATACACAAAAACAAACTCAAGCTTTATCAAAGACTTAAATGTAAAACCCAAAACTATAAAACTCATCAAAGACAAAATAGGGGCAAGTCTATGTTCCCTAATTTACAGCTTAAATACACTATCAAACATAAACCAGAATGCACAGAGGTTGAAGAGAACTAGATGACTGGGATTTTTTTTTTTTAATTAAATTCTTATGCACATCAAAGACTTCATCAAAATGGTAAAAAGAGAACCTGCAGATTGTTCTTGTTGTTAGGTGCCATCAAGTCAGCTGCGACTCATACCCACCCAATTACATAGCAATCTATGTAAGAACAAAACCCTGCCTGGTCATGTGCCATCTTCACAATCCTTGCTATACTTAAGGCCATAGTTACAGCCACTGTGTCAATACCTTTCATTGAGAATCTTTTCTTCTTCACTGATCCTCTACTTTACAAAGTATGATGTCATTCTCCAGGGACTGGTCCCTTCTGAAAACATGACCAAAGTAGGTGAAACCAGAAGTCTGGCCATTCTCACCTACAAGGAGCATTCTGGCTGCACTTCTTCTAGGACAGTTTTGTTCATTCTTCCGTCAGCCCATGGTATTTTCAGTATTCTTGCCAACACCACAATTCAAAGGCATCAACTCTTCTTCAGTCCTGCTTATTTATTGTCCAGCTTTCACATGCATATGAGACAATTGAAGATACCATCACTTGGGTCAGGGGCACCTTAGTCTTCAAAGTGACATCTTTGCTTCTTAACACTTTAAAGAGGTCTTTTGCAGCAGATTTTTCCAATTCATTATGACAGCTGATTTCCTGACTTCTGCTTTCTTGGATGCTGTCTGTGTATCCAAGGAAATGAAATCTCCAGCAATTTCAATCCTTTCTCCATTATCATGATGTTGCTTATTGGTCCATTTGTAAGGATTTTCATTTTCTTTATGTTGAGATGCAATCCATACTGAAAACTGTAGTCTTTGATCTTCATCAGAGTTGTTGCTGTTATGTGCCATAGAGTCGTCTTCTACTCATAGTGACCCTATGCACAGCAGAAAAAAACACCACCCTGTCCCGTGCCAGCTCCACGATCCCTACTATACTTGAGCCCATCGCTGCCGTCACTGTGTCAATCCATCCTGTGAAGGACTTACCCTCTTTTGTAGACACTCCACCTTACCAAGCATGACATTTTTCTCCAGGGAATCGTCCCTTCTAATAACATGACCAAAGTAGGTGAGATGAAGTCTGGCCATTCTCACTTCCAAGGAGCATTCTGGTGGCACTTCCTCCAGGACAGATTTGTTAGTTCTTTTAGAAGTCCATGATACTTTCAACATGGAGAAAGGGTAAAAAGAGAACCTACAAATTGGGAGAAAATATTTGCCTATGACATATCTGACAAAGGATTATCTCCAAAATCTGTAGAAAACTTCAACACCTCAACACCAAAAAAGACAAACAACCCAATTCAAAAATGGGCAAAAGACTTGAACAGACACTTCACTAAAGATGATATGCTGATGGCCAACAAACACATGAGAAATTGCTCATGATCATTAGTCATTAGAGAGATGCAAATCAAAACAATGATGAGATATCTTCTCACACCAGCAATAATAGCAAAGTTCAATAAGACAGAAAATAACAATGCTGGCAAGCTTGTGGAGAGATCAGAACTCTTGTGCACTGCTGGTAGAATTGTAAAATGGTACAACCATTGTGGCAAACAGTATGGCGTTTCCTTAAGAAACTGAAAATAAAAATACCATTTCACTCACTCATTCCATTACTAGAAATATATACTAAAGAGGTGAGAGACAGCACACATACAGACATATGCATACCTATGTTTCCTCGGAAGGAAGATTGGGCAATCTACTTCTGTAGTGATACTGCCTCGACAACCCAAGGAAGGGTCGCTATGAGTCGGGTCATATTCAACGGCACATAACAACAACAACAAATGCTCATCTCAGCATAATTTACTATAGCAAAGAGATGGAAACAATCTTAATGCCCATCAACAGATGAGTGGATAACCAAATTATGGTACATTCACACAATAGAATGCTATTCTACATTAAAGAACAATGAAGTATACATGAATCATCTCACAACATGCATGATCCTGGAGGGCATTATGCTGAGTGAAATAAGTCAATTGCAGGACAAGTTACTGTATGAGTCCATTAATGTAAAAAGACAAAGAAAGGTTTGCTTGAGAAAGGGAACTCACTTTGTAGATTACTGGGATGGGGAGGGAAGGGGAGAGATAAATTTGGGGCTAGTTGGGGGCGACTCACTGGTGTGGGCAAGGGGAGGAATGGTATAGAAATATTCTGTGACCACCATGGTAATATTAGGAAAAGGGAGGACACAGAATTGTGCACATAAGATACAGACAACAGATGCTAATACCAACCAGTATATACACAATATTGAATTACCATTAACACTAAACACCAGGCTACAGATAAACATATAAACACCTGAGAGGATCAGATGAGGGTTAGTGAACAATATTATACTCTAGACCAAGGCTAATCTTGAACAGATACCAGTGATACAAAATACCAGCAATCCTTACAGAAACAACACAAGACAGACACAGATTAATCCCTCAAAGACACCCAGACACTGTGAGAGAGAGATCCAATGGATCTACTGACTCAGGACCATAGTACTGGGGGATCAATTGGCACAACAAAATACATAAAAGTCTTGTTCCTCATCTTACATTGGTGAGTAGTGACTGGGGTCTTAAAAGCTTTCATGCAGCATCTAAGATGCACCTATTGGTGTCCTTTGCTTCATTGGAAGTGAAGAAGAGTGCCAAAAAACAAGGGCTTTTGGAAGCAATCAGCCCTAGGACACAATGGCTCTCAAGACCAGAATGATTAGATGGTACCCAGCTAGCAATGCCAACAACTCAGAAAAGGATCAAATCTGGAGACCCTGGATAGTTGTTGTTAGGTACTGTCAAGTTGTTTCTGACTCATAGTGACCCCATGCACAGCAGAATGAAACACTACCCGATCCTGCACCAGCCCCACAATCCCTGCTATACTTGAGCCCATCATTGCAGCCACCGTGTCAATCCATCTCGCTGAAGGCCTTGCCATCTTTCGTCGACCCTCCACCTTACCAAGCATGACATCTTTCTCCATGGAATGGTCCCTTCTGACAACACGACCAAAATAGGTGAGATGAAGTCTGGCCATTCTCGCTTCCAAGGAGCATTTTGGCTGCACTTCCTCCAGGACAGACCTATTACTTCTTTTAGCAATTCATGGTACTTCTAGCATTCTTTGCCAGCACCACAACTCAAAAACATCAACTCTTCTTCAGTCTTCCTTATTCATTGTCCAGCTCTCACATGCATCCAAGGTGATTGGAAATATGGCTTGTGTCAGGCACACTTTAGTCCTCAAGGAGACATCTTGCTCCTCAGCACTTGAAAGAGTTTCTTCACAGCTGACCTTCCAGTGCTACACGTCATTTAATGTCTCAACTGTTGCTTCCACTGGCATCGATTGTAAAACCAAGCAATATGAATTCTTTGACAACCTCAATCTTTTCTCCATTGATTGTGATGCTGCTTATTGGTCCAGTTGTGAGGAGTTTTGTTTTCTTTATATTGAGATGTAATTCATACTGCAGACTGCATTCTTCAGTCTTCATCAGTAAGTGCCTCAAGTCATTCTCACTTTCAGCAAGCAAAGTTGTGTCATCAGCATATCTCAGGTTGTTAATGATTCATCCTCCAATCTTGATGCCATGTTTTTCTTCATATAGTCCAGTTTCTAGGATTATTTGCTCAGCAAATAGATTGAATAAGTATGGGGCAAAGATACACCCCTGACACACTCCCTTCTTGATTTTAAACCATGTAGCATCCCCTTGTTCTGTTCAAACGACAGCCTCCTTGTTGAGGTACAGGTTCCTCATGAGTACAATCAAGTGTTTGGGAATTCCCGTTCTCCTCAATGTTATCCATAATTTGTCATGATCCACACAATAAAAAGCTTTTGCATAGTCAATAAAACACAAGTAAACATCTTTCTATGGATATCATAGCTGTTGTCAGATGGATCTTGGCTCAAGGCAAAGAATACCAGAAAGATGTTTACTTGTGTTTTATTGACTATGTAAAGGCATTTGATTGTGTGGATCATGA
>NW_006921733.1:8262387-8269817 GCF_000298275.1 Orycteropus afer afer
ACCATTCCTCTTCAAACTGTCATTCCTGGCATAGTAGATCATATGGTTGTCTGATTCAAAATGGCCAAAACCAGTCCATTTCAAATCACTAATGCCTAGGATTCCAATCTTTGTGTGTTCCATTTAATTTTTGACAACTTCCAATTTTTCTAGATTCATACTTTTACATTCTATGTTCCGATGATTAATGGATGTTTGCAGCTGTTTCTCAATTTGAGTGGTGCCACATCAGCAAATGAAAGTCTCAAAAGCTTTACCTTTTCCATATGAGCAAGGCTGTTTTTACTCTGATGATGTAACTCTTTCCCAGTCCAATTTTGAGAGCCTTCTCACCTAAGTGACTCATCCTCCTCCTCTGTATTGGATAATGTTTCCAGACTATTCATAAAGTTGCATAGTAATGTACCAGACAGTGTTTCTTTGCTATTTATAAGGTTTTCCCTGGCCTATTATTTGAGAAGTGGATGGCCTCTTCCTTCTTCCTAGTCTGTCTCAGTCTGCAAGCTGGGCTGATACCTGTGCACCATGTGTATCTTCTGGGTTTGAAACACCAGTGGCACAGCCTCGAGACTCACAGCAACATGTCACTACAGTAGGACAAACAGACAAGTTTTTCTCCCTTAGCTGTTGGAAACCTTTCCGATCACACTTACCTGGATCCTTGTGGCTGACTCCTCACTTTGTCCTGGTCCCCCTTGCATTTCCTCTCCTTTCTCCTACTTTCCCGCCTTGCCACTTGTGGGGCCTGGCCTGGATTCCCTCTCCTCACATGGATCCTTGTGGCTGACTCCTCATTCTGTCCCAGGCATCCGGCCTTTTCCTCTCCTTTCTCTCATTTTCCCGCCTTGCCACATGTGGGGTGTGGCCTGGGTTCCCTCTCCTCACCTGGATCCCTGCAGCTGACTCCTGAATAGGGTGGGAGGAAAAACATTAAACAAAATCCAAACCTTAATAATGACCAGAATTCCTGGTTGTATAGAGTTTGGTGAGACTCACAATACTATGGCTCCGGCATACATTCTGGGCCTGGAATAACACTCATTTCCGGGGGCTGGCTCTCAGCTCTATAATAAACAAGATGTAGACACAGACCACTCAACTCAGGGTGATGCACTCACATATTCTATGGAAATGCATCCCTTGGAGAAATCAACCACTGGGCACTAGAGGGGCAACATTTGCATGGAGGAAATGCAGAACAAACAGGAGTGCATAACTGTGAGGGACACGGGATGGGGGGAAGGTTACATACAGGGCAGAGAGGGGAGGAGACTGGGTTAGGGTTGGGGATGGTAAATGGAAAGTGAAACTAAATGTACACATAATGTTGAAGGTTAAACAAATTCTGTTCTGTAAACTTGAAAATAAAGCACAATTTAAAAAAATTAAAAAACAAATAGGGTATTAGTATAATCATCAGTATAATCTTATTCAGCATGATATTTATGTCATCATCTCCCTTCAAGACAGGTTTAGGTGTCATCATTGACCTGGACCGTAGCACTTCCTAGGTATACATCCCCTAAAACTTCAAGATGTTTATTACAGATATCTTTTTTTTCCCCAGCTCTCAGGAAATGGCACTCTGGAAATAACCAAAATCTGGAAATCTACAATCAGCTTTTATGACAATCAGAATTGTATAGTTTTTCCAAAATTGTACCAACTCCTTTTCATGAGAGTGCCAGAGTTCTTTTACTGTTTGATGTCACTCTTGACCCTGATAAGCACTAAATCCACCCCAAGCCAAAATAATCACATCAAGAAGAACCCCCTTCCTCCTATATTCGAGCAGCAGAGAATTCCTCATAATACACAGAGTAGGACTCACATCACAAAATCCCAGTGAATTTTCAGTAAAAATTATCTCTCTGCATATGCAAGGCAGCAATAAATCCTTCACTCCTTGTGGAGAGGATGAGATGATCACAGGTTCCTGTAGCCTGAACTACAACTGAATCTCATCATTTCCAAGGCCTTACACTTAACAATTGGCATCATTCCTCACATTGGCTTTTCTACACTGAAGACTGTGCAACTACCTCTCCTTTGAAGTTAGAGTCATGCATCACACTACTAAACAGTACATACAATTCCAAGATTCATAAGAAAACCACACTGAGAAACACTAGGTTATGGCACCAACTGGCACAGTAATTCAACTAAGGGACGTGCACTAATGTTGGAAAAATGCATAGCCAATAACTGTCAATAAATATTTTAGGAATAAACATTTGTCCACTTGTGCATTTCTCCCAAATCAAGATGTATCATACTTGGCACGATGGTGTCTAAAATTGCTCAACCTGAAATTGTTTCAAGTTCCTGTGAAGCCTAAATATCCACCCATGAGGATCAATGACACTTAGTAAATTAGTCATGGTCAAGAAAAAAATAGAGGATACATCTCCTCTGATTAAAAAAAAAAAAAATTAAAAAGTTACTTTTAGGCTGCATTTTGACTTGTCAAAGTGTCAGATGAGACCAGTTATAATTATGTACAATTGTTGTTGTTGTTGTTGTTTGCCGTCGAGTCAGCCCAGACTCATAACCCACCTGAATCCATAGAACAGTGAATATCTTGGAAGGAGGACTTTCTAAATCACACAAAAAGAGAAATGAAGCCAAGGAATGAACCTGAGAAACATAAATTAGTTAGATAGTTTTGATCACTGGTGTGGGGAAGGTGAAAGAATCAAACTGGGGGTCCACACTGAAATAGATAAATAAGATTGGACAAAAGAGTTTCCACTGGACTCAGTGTAATCTTATTGAGTATGATTTTATGTCATCAAGTCTCTTCAACACAACTTTAGGTGTCATCATTGATGCCAGCCACAGCACACTCAAGGTGTATATCCCCTAAAACCTCAAGATGCTTACCACAAACATCTTTTCCAGTTCAATGTCACACTAGATTGGAGTGTGTACATATCCTATACAGAATCCCAAGAGGTTTGGAAAGTCCCCAAGGACAGTTGGCCAACAGGGAATATCCTCATAAATATTTTAAAAATAATATTGTAGTAAGAGAAAGGTTAAGGAGGGAAGTTCACTTCTTCATTGCCATGGTTCAGGCTGGGAGCTCTGGTGACATAGTGCCTAAGGCATTTGACTGCTAACCAGTAGGTTGGTGGTTCAAACCCAGCATCCACTCCTCTTAAGGAAGGTTGGGCAATCTACTTCTGTAGTGCTATTGCCTTGGAAACCCAAGGAAGGGTCTCTATGAGTTGGATTCAACTTGATGGCCAACACAACAATAACATGGTTCAGGTCAGCTATTCACAATAGTATCAATAAAGTTACAGTCAAATATCTCACAAATGACCCATTATTTATGCTGTTGACCATTGACAACAATGAAGAAACAGATAAGATAAGGAAAAGGCTTTGACGTCTCTGATCATAGAAGAAAAGGTAAGGTGTTTCCAGGGAGAGAAGAGGCTTTTGTATTGATTACCCTTGGCTGCTATATTGAATAAAGCCATATTCTTTTCCACTGGCATTGTCCAATGCACTGAAACTCTTAGTAAATGACACTGTGTGAGTCATTGAAAACTGGGGATCTACAAATAAGCTTTCACTCCACTGAAATTGTACTTCTTTTCAAGAATTAAAGGAACACCTCTCCTGAAAGTGTCATAGTTCATTTATTGTTTGATATACCTCTTAACCCAGATAGGAACCTAATACGCCTAAACGTAAAATAATCATAGCAGAAATAACCCATCTCCTCTTGTCTTTCAACCAGTAGAGAATCTCACAGACCAGGACTCACATCACTCACTTTATAGGATCTCAAAGAAGTCTCAGTGAAAATCATCTTTCCATAAGCCCAAGGCAAAATTATGCCCTTCACTCCTTGTGGAAAGGTTCCACTGATCATGATTTCTTGTGACCTGAATTGCTGAAGCTAGTCATATCTAAGGCCTTACCCTTAATATTTGGTATCATCCTTCACATTGCTTTCCCACACAGAAAACAATGGTTCTCCTTTTCTTTGGAGCCAGATTCAGGACAGGTGTACATCAGAGTTGTATACTTTCACAAACTTAGTCAATATGTATGGTGAGCAAATAGAGTTCCGGTAAGATGGTGGACTAGGCAGAAAAACTGCGTAGACCCTCTTCAACAAAGAAAAGGGAAACCAATTAATACAGACACAGAAGATAATCCTGGACCCCTGGGCCTTGAAGGGAAGGATATAGAAGTGGACTAAACCCCAACTAGCAGAAGAATTTGCATGAAAATACCACAAAAGGAGACATAAGGAGCTACGGAGCTGTGGAGCTGCAGTCTAGCAGCAATCCTGAGCGATCCTGATGGCACAGACAGCTTGGAGAGTGCTGAGTGGTGGTAGGACATAAAAATTAACCTAAAAATCAGCCCTATTAGCCAGGGACTGCATGGAGGACTGCTCTGGTGGCTGGGGAATGAACAGAGAAGGCAGAGACAAAGGTGGGCTGAACTGTGGACTTTTGCCTGTCTCGAGGGTGCCGCCATTTTGAATGTTTACAAGTGGCTTGACAATTTTGGATATTTAAAGACAGAGTGCTCTTCCAGATTCCAGGGGCTTCAGAACAGGTTCTGTTTGCCAGCAACCCCAAGGACACTCCAGACCTGCACAACTGAAAATGTGCGACATACCTCTTGTTACTCTGATACCCCACACCCACTTGGTGAATGGAGGTGCAACCATACCCCACTCCCACCCACCTTCTGGGCCCACAGGAACTCCATCCCAGTCTGTGAGCTCAGTCAGAACCTGGGCACCCTGCACTGTCCTCCACTGATTTTTTTCTTTTTCTATATTTTTTTTCTTTTTCACTTTCTTTTTTTTCTGGTGTTTAGTTTGCATGTATATCTCTGTTTTAAAATTATTATTATTAATAATATTTATGTCCTTTTTACTATGATTCTTTATTCTTCCCCTCCCAGGTCCAAGTTTTCAGGTTTTTTTTTTTTTTTTTTTTTTTTTTTTTCTTTTCCCTGTTCCTGGCTGAAATTTTTTTCTATTCATTTAATTTTTTTTCCCTCATTTTTCTCATGGTTAACTCCATTCCTTGCTTTTCTTTTTGCATTTTTACCATTTTTCTTCATTATTTTCCTTCTCTATCTTTTTTTTTTCTCTTAGTGTCCTATCCCCAGAAATTGCAGGTTTCTTTTTTTTCATTTTTTGGTTACTGTTCTTATGTGATTACATGGTGTTTTTTGTCCATGTGCTTTTAGTTTTTGATGGTTATTCATTTGTAATTTTTGTCTAACTGAGTGGGAGACAGCAACAGTCCCCATAAGACACAAGTACACCCACACCTCATGAAACTTCACTTACTGAGTGAGAGGCATTACTTTCTTCTCCACCAATGGGCCAATGATAAAAAAACACCAAGAAGAGCCTGAATCACCCTTGGCTGATCTTCACAAGCAGTTAACAGAGATCTAAATACAAAAACGTCACAATGTCTTGGAGAAAACAGACCATCACAGTCCACACAAAGAAGCAGGATAAAGTGGTAGAAACAAGGGAGCAGGATACAGACCAAGAGCACATCACAGAGGAAGAAACAGCATTGGAACTCTCTGATAAGGAATTCAAATGAATTATATTTTGGTATCTTCAAAGGATTGAGAGACAGACCAAAGAAAACACAGAAAAAACCTTAGAAGAATTTTGGAAGAAAATACAAGAACAAAATGACAAAATAAATGAAAAATTAGAAATGATTCTAAATCTACAGATGGAAATGCAGAAGATTAATACTAAATTTTCAGAAATAGAAAACACATTGGAAAGGCAAAGGAGTAGAATTGATGCAATGGAAGACAGAATAATGAGATTGAAGACAAATGCCTGAATACTTCTTTGGAAAATGATCAATCAGAAAAAAATCAAAACAAAATGAAGAAAGACTAAGGTTCATGTGAAATGCCATCAAAAAGAATAACCAACATGTCATTGGAATTCCAGAACAGGAAGAGAAAAATGAAACCACTGAGAAAATTGTCAAAGATTTGTTGGAGGAGAACTTCCCTGTTATGATGAAAGATGAGAATATATCCATTCAGGAAGTCCAACGAACCCCAAACAAGATAGATTCCCCCCAAAAAATCACTGAGACATAGCATCATCAAACTCATCAAAGCCAAAGCCAAAGAGAGAATCCTGAAAGCAGCATGGGAAAAACACAAAGTTACCTACAAAAGACAGCCAGTAAGAATAAGCTCTGATTTCTCAGCAGAAACCATGCAAGCAAGAAGGCAATGAGATGGTATATATAAAACCCTGAAAGAGAAAAAATTTCAACCAAGAATTATATACCCGGCAAAATTGTCCCTCAGATATGATGGTGAAATTAGGAGATTTCCAGATAAACAGAAACTAAGGGAATGTGTTAAATCCACACCAACCTTACAAGAGATGCTAAAGGGAGTCCTTTGAACAGAGAACTAAAAATAGCAAATAACAATCCACCATTGATACACAAGATGACATAACCAAGAAGCCACAGCTATGGACATATCCAAAATAAAATGAGTTTACAAGATTGTAAACATGAAACCAGAGACATCAGTTGGCAAGTGAGAACAACTACAAACAAAAAGAGAGAAAATACTGTGTAGTTACAGAACTTCTAAATGATGAGGCAGTCAAGAGAGTTGGAAGATAGAATGGACTGTTTAAACTCAGGGAGAAAATTATAAATCATAAGGTAACCTCAAAGAGAAATGATAAACCTTCACATCACAATAAAAAAGAGGACAAGCATAGATATTCAGAATATACTAAAACAACAGCAACAAGGGAAATGATAAACATAATGAGCTCAGCACAGAAAATAATATGGAACAAGGAAACCAGGGACAATATGAAAAAAACACATAACAAAATGACAGCAACAAATTCAAACTTATCAATAATTACCCTGAATATTAATGGATTAAATGCACCTCTCAAGAGACAGAGAGTTACAGATTGGATAAGAAAACAAAACCCATCAATATGCTACCTATAAAAGACACACTTTAGAGACAAAAACAAACATAGACTAAAAATCAAAGGTTGGAAAAAGATATATCAAGCAAATGGCAACAGTAAGAGAGCAGGAGTGGCAATATTAATTTCTGATCAAATTGACTTTAATACAAAAACAACCATACAAGACAAGAAAGGACATTATATAATGATAAAGGATCAATTGAACATGAAGATATAACCATAATAAATATCTATGGACTCAATGAAAAAGCCCCAAAATACATAAATTAGACTAAAAGAGTTGAAAAGCCAAATAGATGAATCCACACTCATAGTGGGAGACTTTAATACACCACTTTATTTGAAAGATAGAACAACTGGAAAGAAACTCAACAAAGATGCAAAAGAGCTAAACAATACAATCCACCAACTTGGCCTTATAGACATCTACAGA
>NW_006921733.1:8272186-8282890 GCF_000298275.1 Orycteropus afer afer
AATTTCTCACTGATGATAATTCAAAAACGTTTGCAGCAGTATATTGACAGAGAACTTCCAGAGGTGCAAGCTGGATTCAGAAGAGGATGTGGAACAGGGGATATCATAGCTGCTGTCAGATGGATCTTGGCTTAAGGTATAGAATACCAGAAAGATGTTTACTTGTGTTTTATTGACTATGCAAAGGCATTTGATTGTGTGGATAATGATAAATTATAGATAACATTGAGAAGAATGGGAATTCCCGAACCCTTGATTGTACTCATGAGGAACCAGTACCTTGATCAGGAGGCTGTTGTTTGAATGGAACAAGGGGACACTACATGGTTCAAAATCAAGAAGGGAGGGTGTCAGGTTTGTATCCATGCCCCATACTTATTCAATATATATGCTGAGAAAATAATCTGAGAAGCTGGACTGTATGAAGAAGAACATGGCATCAGGATTGGAGGAAGAATCGTTAACAACCTGAGACACGCAGATGATACAACTCTGCTTGCTGAAAGTGAGGATGACTTGAGGCACTTACTGACGAAGATTGAAGAAAGGAGTCTGCAGTATGGATTACGTCTCAATATAAAGAAACCAAAAATCCTCACAGCTGGACCAATGAGCATCATCACAATAAATGGACAGAAGATTGAGGTTGTCAAAGAATTCATGCTGCTTGGTTCTACAATCGAGTTCAATAGAAGCAGCAGTCAGGACGTTAGATGACATGTAGCATTGGGAAAGTCAACCATGAAGGAACTGTTTCAAGTGCTGAGGAGCAAGGATGTCTCCTTGGGGACTAAGGTGTGCCTGACACAAGCTGTATTTCCAATCACCTCAAATGCATGTGAGAGCTGGACAATGAATAAGGAAGAGTTGATGCTTTTGAGTTGTGGTGCTGGCGAAGAATGCTGAAAGTACCATGGACTGCTAAAAGAACTAAGAGATCAGTCCTAGAGGAAGTGCACCCGAAATACTCCTTGGAAGTGAGAATGGCCAGACTTTGTCTCACCTATTTTGGTCATGTTGCCAGAAGGGACCTTTCCCTGGAGAAGGATGTCATGCTTGGTAGGGTGGAGGGTCGATGAAAGAGAGGGAGGCCTTCAACAAGATGGATTGACGCAGTGGCTGCAATGATGCACTCAAGTATAGCAGGGATCGTGGAGCTGGTTCAGGATCAGGCAGTGTTTTGTTCTGCTGTTCATGGGGTCTCTATGAGTCAGAAACAACTTGATGGCACCTTATAACAACAACAACATGAAGAACTGTACTCCAACAAATTTGAAAATCTGGAGGAAATGAAAAAAATTTCTAGAAACACGCCACTTACCTAAGCTAACACAGATTGATGTGGAAAAGTTGAAAAAGTCCATCATAAAAGAAGAAATTGAACAGGTCATCAAAAAATTACCAACAAACAAAAGTCCTGGCCCAGATGGTTTCACCAGATAATTCTACAAAACATTCAGAGAAGAAATGATACCAATGCTACTCAAACTATTCAAAAACAGAAAAGGATGGAATCCTCCCTAACTCATTTTATGAAGCAAGCTAATATTGATACCAAAACCAGGCAAAGACATCACTCAAAAGGAAAACTACAGACCAATATCCCTCATGAATATAGATGCAAAAATCTTCAACAAAATCCTAGCCAATAGACTGCAACAACATATCAAGAAAATCATTCATCATGACCAAGTGGGGTTCATCTCAGTTGTGCAGGGATGGTTCAACAGTAGAAAAACAACCAACATCATCCACCACATAAATAAAACAAAGGAGAACATCACATGATCATATCAATTGATGCAGAAAAGGCATTTGATAAAATCCAACACCCATTCCTGATCAAAACTCTCAGCAAAATAGGAATAGAAAGGACATTCCTCAACATAATCAAGGATATTTATGCAAAACCAACAGCCAACATTATTTCCAATGGAGAGAGACTGAAATAATTCCTCTTGAGAACAGGAACAGGCAAGGATGCCCACCATCACCACTTCTATTCAACATTGCACTGGAAGTCCTAGCCAGGACCTTAGGCAAGAAAAGGAAATCAAAGGCATCCCAATTGGTAAGGAAGAAGTCAAACTATCCCTATTTGCTGATGATATGATCCTGTACCTAGAAAACCTAAGAGACTCAGTCAAAATCTACTGGAACTAATTGAGAGATTTAGCATTGTGGCAGGATATAATATCAACATCCAAAAATCAGTTAGATTCCTCTACACCAGCAAAGAGACTGCTGAAAAATAAATAAGGAAATCAATACCATTTACAATAGCTAACAAAAAAATAAAATGCTTAGGAATAAATCTTACCAGGGACACAAAAGACCACTACAAAGAAAACTATAAAAGACTACTTCAAGAAAATATGTATGGTGAGCAAATAATGTGAGAAGCTGTACTTTGTGTGGAAGAATGCAGCATTAGAATTGGAAGAAGTCTGATTAACAACCTGTGATAAGCAGATGATATAAACTTGCTTGCTGAAAGTGAGGAAGACTTATTTACTGATAAGATTAAAGACTGAAGCCTTCAATATGAATCACACCTCAACATAAAGAAAACAAAAATTCTTACAACCGAATCAATAAGCAACATCATGATAAATGGAGAAACTGTTGAAGTTGTCAAAGATTTCATTTTAATTGGATCCACAGCCAATGATCATAGAAGCAGCAGTCAAGAAATCAAATGATACATTGCATTGGGCAAATCTGCATCAAAATATCGCTTTAGGGTGTTAAAAAAAAAAAGAAGATATCACTGTGAAAATTGAGGTGCGCCTGACTATCAAAATGAAAACCAAACTCACGGCCATCAAGCCAATTCCAACTCATAGCAATACTTTAGGACAGAGTAAATCTTTACAGGAGTAGACTACCTCATCTTTATCCCAGGGACTGGCTGATGGGTTTGAGCCACCATTATTTTTGATTAACAGCCAAATGCCTTAACCAATATGTCACCAGAACTCCTTGCACCTGGTCAAAGCTATGATATTTTCAATCACTGAAGAATTGGTGTCTTTATAGTGTTGGCAAAAAACATTAAATATACCATGGTCTGAAGAAGTACAGCCAGAATTTTTTTTCATCTCATGTACTCATATTATCAGAGGGAGCAGCTTCTCCAAAAGAACACCATGCTTGGTAAAGTAGATTAGTGAAAAAAAAAAAAAAAAAAGAGAAGGACCCCAAATAGATGAACTGACACAGTGGCTCCAACAAAGGGCTCAAATATACAACAATTGTGAAGTTCATGCAGGACCGGGCAGCATTTCATTCTATTGTACATAGGATTGCTATAAGTAGGAACAAATTCCACAGCACCTAATAACAACAAATATAGGATCAGCTATCAGACTACTCACCAGTCCATCCAATTCCAAAGTTCATAGGAAAACTGCACTGAGCAATAGTAGTTTTCAGAATCATCTAACACAGCAGGTCAATTATGAGAAGTTCACCACAGTTGTCAGGCAAATGTGTAGCCATGAACTTTGCATAAATATTTTAGAGAAACATATTCATCCATTTGTGCATGCCTCCCAAATCAATATAACATACCTAAAATTGCTCAACTTTAAATTTTTTCAGGTTCCTGGAAGCCTAATTACTCATCCAAGAAGATCAATGGCATTCAGTTAATCAGTCAAGGTCAAGAAAAAGGAGAGAGCACATCATATCTAGTCGTTCCCCAAATCCAGTTCCTTCGAGCTGCATCTTCACTTGTCCAAGTGTTACATGGGACCAACCAGTTATAATGTCATAGGATCTCTCACCTTGAGCCCATAGAATGGTGATTTCTTGGCAGCAGGTCTTTGTAAATCACACAAAAACAGGAAAAGAGCTAAGGAATGAGCCTGAGTAATGTCACTTAGGATATATATTAGATCACTATGGAGTACTGGGGAGAATCAAAATGGGAGTCCATATTGAAATAGAGAAATGAATTTTAGCAAAAGGAGTTTTCTACCAGGCCTCAGAATCATTCTATTCAGCATGATTTTTTATGTCCTCATCTACCTTCAGGATAAGCTTAGGTGCCATCACTGACCAGAGGCATGGCATTTCCTGGGTATACATCCCCTAAAACCTCAAGATGTTTAGCAATGATATCTTTTTACCATCTGAGTGTCACACTAGATTGGAGTGTGCACACATCCTTTGTAGGATTCCAGGGGTTTTGGAATGACCCCGAGGACAACAGGCCCAGAAGGATTATTCTCAGGGGATCTCTTAAAGGACACAAAAGTAAGAGATCAAGGGAAAGAATTTATTTTCTTCATGACTATTGTTAATGCCAGCTATTCCCAAAGGTATTCATGAAGTCAGTACCCTCACAAGTAATCTATTACATAGGTTGCTAACCATTGACAGCAAGGAAGAAACAATCAAGATAAGGAAGAGTTCTAGAGTTGTCTGGAAATGAAATAAACAATTGGGAGGTTTCAGGCAGAGTGATGACATTTCCATAGATTACTCCTGGCTATCACATTGAAGAAAGCCATACCTGTATCCACTGGAATTGTCCAGCATATGGAAACTCTCAGAAAATAACAATCTGGAGATAATGGAAAACTGAAGATCTGCAAATCAGCTGTTAAGAAACTCAGAATTGTATACTTTTCAAGAATTGTAGCAAAACCTCTTCCTGAGAGTGTCACAGTTCTTTTACTGTTTGTTGTTACTCTTGACCCAGATAGGGGTTCAAGTCACCTCAAACCTAAATAACAACAGCACAAAGAACCAATTTCCTCCTGTATTTCGACCAGAAGGGGATCCCTCTTTGCAAATGGCACTGTAGGTCAATTAAGGAAATTTCATCAGTGTTGCTGGTAAAATACAGAGCCATCCACTTACAATAAATATTTTAGAGAATCACATTTGTCCACTTGTGCATGTCTGCCAACTCAATATAACAACCTATTAGGCACTAGGGTATCAAAAATTACTCAACTTGAAAATATCTGAAGTTCTGTTGAATCTTAAATATTCACTATGATGATTAATGACATTTAGTGAATCAGTCAAGGTCAAGAAAAAAAAAAGACACATCTCATTTGATTCTCAAAACCCAATTGTCTTCAGTCTGCATCTTCACCTGTCCAAGTGTCAGATGGGACTAGCTATAATGACATAGAATCATGCACCATAAATCTATAGAATGGTGAATTTCATGTAACAAGTCTTTGTAAATCACACAAAAAGAGGAAAAGAGCAACGAATGATCCTGAGAAAAGTCACTCAGGTATTTTCTTTTTAAAAAGCCTTTTATTGTGATTTGAATAAAGGTTTAGAGAAAAAATTGATTTTCCATTCAGCAATTAATGCACATTTTGTTTCATTACACTGATTGCAGTTTTCACAATGTAAGGGTGTTCTCCCCACTTCCTCCCTCTGTTTACTCCTTCCATTTGTCATTATTTCCTATCCCTTTCTGCCATCTTTGTTTTACCTCTAGACAAATGCTGTCTTTTTGATCTCATATGGATGATTTTTAAGACGTGCACGTGTCCCTAGTGTTATTTTTCACCTTATGTTGTTGTTGTTATGTGCCCTCGAGTCAGACCCTACTCATAGTGACCCCTCCTTGGATTTCCAAGGCAGTATCACTATGGAAGTAGATTTCTCCATCTTCCTTCCGAGGAGTGGCTGGTGGGTTTGAACCACGAGCTTTCTGGTTAGCAGTCAAGTGCCATAGGCACTACACTACCAGAGCTCCTATTTTAGGCCTGTCTATTTTTTTTTGGCAGAAAGTTGAGCCTTGGGGGTTGAAAAGAAGGTAAGGCTCTCAGAAGTTTCCCCAGTTTCTATTAGACTTGTAAGCCTGGTCTTTTTATGATTTTGGGTTTTGTGTCCCCTCCATCCAGGGCCATCTATTGTAATCCTGTTCAACCAGCAGTGCTAGTTGGCACCATCTACTTCTTCTCGTCTCAGGGTAATGGGAGATGATGTTTTCTTGGTCCATTAGTCCTTTGGGCTATTTGCTTTGCACAGTTTCAATTTTCTTCACTCTTCTTTGCTTTGGATGAAGAGAGACTAATAGCTGGATCTTAGAGAGTCACTCTAAAGCTTTTAAGACCCCAGTCACTACTCACCAAAGCAAGATGTAGAACAATGTCTTTGTGGACTATGCAATGCCAATTGACCTTGATTTACCCTGTGACTATGGTCTTGAGTCCCCAAGTCCAGCAACTCATTCCCAGAGGCTATTTGGTCTGACTAAAAAGTTTTCATAAATTTGCTCCATTTTTGCTCTACTATATACATGGATGGGACCTCTAGTGGTCTAGTGCTTAAAGCATTTGACTGCTAACCAAAAGGCTAGTGTTTCAAGCTCACCAGCCACTCCTTGGAAAGAAGACTGGGCAATCTACTTCCCGAGAGATACCACCTCAGAAACTCAAGGAGGGGTGGATATAAGTCAGAACTGATTTGATGGCAGTGAGTTTGGTTTTAGTGATATACATGGATATCCATGACTCATCTTTCAGTTTATTGTACTGTGGTGGCTTGCATGTTGTGAGGCTAGAGGCTATGCCACTGGTATTTCAAATACCACCAGGGTCAACCATGGTGGACAGGTTTCAATGCAACTTCCAGACTAAGACTCATTCAGAAGAAGAAATGGACCATCCACTTCTCCATTGGCTAGGGAAAATCACACAAATTGAAGTGAAACACTTTCTGATATGTTACTAGAAAATTGTAGGAATAGCCCCAATGCATTGTCTGATACACTGTCAAAAAGTGAGCTCCTCAGGTCAGAAAGCACTCAAAATAAGATTGGGGAAGACCTGCCTCCTCAAAGTAGAGTTGATGTTAGTGCTGTGGATTGAATACAAATTTTGGGACCTCAATTTTCTGATGGGGCACAACTCAAAATGTGAAGAAACACCTGAAAATATCCATTAATAACTGCAAAGTAGAATTTAGGAAGTATGAATGTAGGGAAATTGAAAGTTGTCAAAATGAAATGGAATGCATAAAGATCAATATTCTTGGCATTGTTGTTGTTATATGTTTAGTGAGCTGAGATAAACTGGTTTTGGCCATTTTGAATCAGGCAATCACATGATCTACTATGCTTTGAATGACAAATTGAAGAGGAATGGCATCATATTCATCATCACAATGAATGTTTCAAGATCTATCCTGAAGTGCAATGTTGTTGGTGATAGGATAATATCCATATGCCTACAAGGAAGACCAGATAATACTACTATTATTCAAATTTACACACCAACCACTAAAGGCAAGGATGAGGAAATTAAAGATATTTACCAACCTCTGTAGTCTGAAATTGATCAAACATGCCATCAAGATGTACTGGTTATTAATGGTGATTGTAATGCAAAAGTTGGAAATGAAGAATAATCATGGGTAGCTGGAAAATATGGCCTTGGTAGTAGAAATAGCACCAGGGATCATATGATAGAATTTTGCAAGACCAACAACTTATTCATTGTAAATACCCTTCTACAACAACATAAACAGAAGCTATACAAATAGACCTCACCAGATGGAAAACACAGGGATCAGATCCACTGTATCTGTGGAAAGAGGTGATGGGGAAGTTCAGTATCTTCAGACAAAACAAGTCCAGGACCTGACTGTGGAACAGACTATCAATTGCTGATATGCAAGTTCTAGTTGAAGCTGAAGACAATTAAAACAAGTCTTTGAGAGTCAAAATATGACCTTGATTATAGTCCACCTGAATTTAGAGACCGTCTGAAAAGTAGATTTGACTCATTGAACACCAGTGACCAAAAACCAGATGAATTGTGGGATGACATCAAGAACATCATACATGAAGAAAGCAAAAGGTCAAGAAGAAGACATGAAAGGAAGAAAAGACCAAAATAGATGTCAGAAAAGACTCTGAAACTTCCTTTTGAATGGAGAGTAGAACAATTGGAAGAAAAGACAAGATAAAAAGAGCTGAACAAAATATTTCAAAGAGCAGCTTGAGTAGACAAAGTTAATTAATTGTACAAGATCTGGAATTAGGAAACCAAAATGTAAGAACATGCTCAGCATTTCTCAAGCTGAAAGAACTGAACAAAAATTCCAACCCTGAGTTGCAATATTGAAAAAACTATGCACAAAGTATTGAATGATGCAAGAAACATCAGAAAAAATGGAAAGAATACAGAGTCACTACAAAAAAAGAATTGGTTGATGTTCATATATTTCAGGAGGTAGCATATGATTAAGACCCAATGGTAATGAAGGAAGAAGAAGCTTCACTGAAGGAATTGGCAAAAACAAGGCTCCAGGAATTGATGGATCACCCATTGAGATGTCCCAACAAACAAATGCTGTTCTCGAGGCACTTTTTCATCTATGCCAAGAAATTTGGAAGACAGCTACCTGGCCAACTGGTAGAGATATATATTTTTACCCATTCCAAAGAAAGGTGATCGCACAGAATGTGGTATTTATCAAACAATATCATCAATATCATACACAAGTAAAATTTTGCTGAAGACAATTTGAAAATGGTTGCAGCGCTATATTGACAAGGAACTTCCAGAAATGTCAGCTGGATTCAGATGTGGAATGAAGGATATCATTGCTGATGATGTCACATGGTTCTTAGCTAAAAGCAAAGAATACCAGAAAAAAATGTTTAGTTGTGTTTTATTGACTATGCAAGAGCATCAACTATGTGGATCATAACAAATTGTGGATAACATTGAGAAGAATGGGAATTCCAGAACACTTAAGTGTGCTTATGCAGAACCTGTACATAGACCAAGAGGCTATCATTTGAACAGAACAAGGAGATAAAACATGGTTTAAAATCAGGAAGGGAGTGTGGCAGGGTTGCATCCTTTCACCACACTTATTCCATCTGTATGCAGAGCAAATAATCCAAGAAGCTGGACTATATGAAGAAGGCAGCATCAGGATTGGAGGAAGGCTCATTAACAGCTTGTGATATGCAAACAAAACAGCCTTGGTTGCTGAAAGTGAAGATGACTTGAAACACTTATTGATGAAGATTAAAGACTACAGTCTGAAGTATGGATTACTACTCAACATAAAGAAAATGAAAATCCTCACAACTGGACCAATTAGCACCATCATGATAAATGGAGAAAAGATTGAAGTTGTTAAAGATTTCATACTACTTGGATCCACAATCAACACCAATAGAAGGAGCAATCAAGAAATCAGACTTCCTATTGCACTGGGCAAATCTGCTGCAAAAGATCTGTTTAAAGTACTGAAGAGCCAAAATGTCACTTTAAAGACTAAAGTGTGCCTAACTCAAGCCATGATATTTTCAATCATCTCATATGCATGAGAAAGCTGAACAATGAATAAAGAATACCAAAGAAAAGTTCATGCTTCTGAGTTGTGGTGTTGGCAAAGTTATAATACTGAAATTATCATAGACTGCGAGAGGAACTAACAAATCTGTCCTGGAAGAAATGAAGCTGTAGTGGTCCTTGGAAATGAGAATGGCCAGATTTTGTCCCACCTACTTTTGTCATATTGTCAGAAGAGATCATTCTCTGGAGAAGGATATCATGCTTGGTAAAGTGGAGGGTCAGCAAAAAAGGGAATGACCCTAAACAAGATGGATTGACACAGTGGGTCCAAAGATGGACTTAGATATAGCAAGGATTGTGAGATTGGTATAAGACCGGGCAGTGTTTTGTTCTGTTTTACATAGTCACTGTTTTGTTGGCCACCTGAATATCTTCTTTGACAAATTCTGTCTTAGTTCTCTAGTGCTACTATCACAGAAACAACATAAATGTATGACTTCAATGAACAGAAATGTATTCTCTTACAGTTTAAGAGGCTAGAGGTTCATAATGTTGGCCCATTTTTAAATTGGATTGGTGTTCTTTTGGTTATTGAGGTGTTGAAAATTTCTATAAATATTTGAGATTAGTCCTTTGTCAGATGTGTAATTGAAAAATATTTCTCCTAATCTGTAGGTTCGCTTTTTACTATTTTGGAGAAATCTTTTGATGCATGTAAGTATTTAAGGTTTAAAAGGTCCTAATTGTCTAGCTTATCTTCTGCTGCTTCTGCTTTCCTGGTTATGTTTCATAGTCAATTTCTGCCATAAATTAGGGACCTTAAATTTGCCTCTATTGTTTTCTTTGATGATCTTTATAGTTTTAAGTTTTACATTTAGGTCTTTGATCCATCTTGGGTTAGTTTTTATATATGGCATGAGGTTTGGATCTTGTTCTATTTTTCTGCAAGTGGATAACTAGTTTTGTGAACATCACTTATTGAAGAGACTATATCTTCTCCATTTTAATGGATTTCAGTATTTTGTCAAAGATCAGCTTTCGATAGGTGGATGGATTCACCTCTGGGTTCTCAATTCTGTTCCATAGGTTTATGCATCTGTTATTATACCAGTACCAGGCTGTCATGACAATGATGTCTATAGAGTAGATTTGGAGATTGTTGAGGTTTTTTGTATAAGTCTTTTATATTTCTTGTTAGGTTTATTACTAAGTACATTATCTTTTTGGTAGATATTGAAAATGGTACTGCTTTTCTTATATCATTTGCAGAGTTCTCCTTGGCATAGAGGAATTGGATTGATTCTTTTTTTTTTTTTTTTTTAAATTTAGGCTTATTTTTATTTTTTTTAAATTGTGATTTGGGTGAAGAATTTACAGAGAAAATTCATTTTCCATACCACAGTTCATATAT
>NW_006921733.1:8284123-8284774 GCF_000298275.1 Orycteropus afer afer
TTCACTCAGCATAATGTCCTCCAAGTTCATCCATGTTACGCGATGTTTTGCAGATTCTACATTATTCTTTAGTGTTGCATAGTATTCTATTGTGTGTATGGTTATCCATTCCTCAGTTGATGGACATCTAGGTTGTTTCCATCTTTTGTCTATTGTAAATAGTGCTGTGATGAACATGGTGTGCATATATCTGTTCTTGTCATGGCTCTCATTTCTTTAGGGTATATACCTAGTAATGGACTGGCTGGGTCAAATGGAATTTCTAATTCCAACTTTTGAAGGAATCACCATACTGCCTTCCACAGTGGTTGTAGCATTTTACAGTCCCACCAGCAGTGTATGAGAGTCCCAGTCTCTCCACAACCTTGCCAGCATTTGTTATTTTCTGTGTGTTTGAACTTTGCTACTAGTGCTGGAGCAACATGATACCTCATTGTTGTTTTGATTTGTATCTCTCTAATAGCTAGTGATCATGAGCATTTCTTCATATGTTTGGTGGCTGCTTGAATATCCTCCTTGGTGAAGGATTATTTTTGCCCATTTTTGAATTGGATTGTTGTCTTTTTGTTATTGAGGTGTTGGAGTTTTCTATAAATTCTAGAGATAAGTCCCTTGTCAGATATGTTATTACCAAATACTTTTTTCCCAATC
>NW_006921733.1:8285884-8287785 GCF_000298275.1 Orycteropus afer afer
CTTGTCTGGTTCCTGTTCTCAAGAGGAATGGTTTCAGTCTCTCTCCATTGAGAATAATGTTGGCTGTTGGTTTTGCATAAATCCCCATTATTATGTTGAGGATTATCCTTCCTATTCCTATTTTGCTGAGAGTTTTGATCAGGAATGGGTGTTGGATTTTATCAAATGCCTTTTCTCCATCAATTGATATGATCATATGGTTCTCCTTTGTTTTATTTACATGGTGGATGACGCTGATTGTTTTTCTAATGTTGAACCATCCCTACATACCTGAAATGAACCTCACTTGGTCATAATGAGTGATTTTCTTGATATGTTATTGCAGTCTATTGGCGAGGATATTGTTGTGGATTTTTGCATCTATATTCATGAGGGATATTGGTCTGTAGTTTTACTTTTGAGTGATATCTTTGCCTGGTTTTGGTATCAAGGTTATGCTTGCTTCATAAAATGAGTTAGGGAGGATTCTATCCTTTTCTATGTTCTGGAATAGTTTGAGTAGGATTGGTATAAGTTCTTCTCTGAATGTTTTGTAGAATTCTCCAGTGAAACCGTCTGGGCCAGGACTTCTTTTAGTTAGTAATTTTTTGGTGACCTGTTCAATTTCTTCTTTTGTGATGGTCCTGTTCAACTTTTCCACATCAATCTGTGTTAGTTTAGGTAAGTGGTATTTTTCTAGAGAACTGTCCATTTCCTCCAGAGTTTCAAATTTGTTGGAGTACAGTTCTTCATATTGACCTGATATTATCCTTTTAATTTCAGTTGGTTCTGTTGTGATGCCACTCATTTCGTTTCTTATTCATGTTATTTGTATTCTCTCCCTCCTTTCTTTTGTTAAATTTGCCAGTTGTTTGTCAAATTTCTTGATTTTTTCAAAAAACCAACTTCTGGTCTTGTTGATTGCTTTCCATAGCCCTTCTATTTTCTGTTTCATTGATTTCTGCTCGAATCTTGATTATTTCCTATCTTTTGGTGACTATGGGCTTTTCTTGCTGTTCTTTCTCTAATTGTTGGAGATGTTCATTTAAAGCCTTGATTTTTCGCTCTTTCTTCTTTTTTTGATGTGTGCATTTTTTGCTATAAATTGGCTTCTGATCACTGCTTTTGCTGTGTCCCCAAGATTTTGGTATATTGTGTTTTTATTCTTGTTTGATTCAAGGAATTTTCGAATTTCAATTTTGATTTCTTCTCTTACCCAGTCTTTCTCAATGAGGGTGTTGTTCAGTTTCCATGTGTTTACTCTTTTCTTGTCAATCTTCCTATTGATGATTTCTAGTTTGATAGCATTATGATCTGAAAAGATGCTTTGCTGTATTTCGATGTTTTTAATTTATTAAGGCTTGCTTTATGGCCTAACATATGGTCTATCATAGAAAAAGTTCCATGTGAACTAGAGAAGAATGTATATTGTGCTGCTGTTGGGTGAAGTGCTCTATAGATGTCTATAAAGCCTAGTTGGTAGATTGTATTGTTTAGCTCTTCTGCATCTTTGTTTAGTTTCTTTCTAGTTGTTCTACCTTTCAAAGAACGTGGTGTATTAAAAACTCCCACTATAGCTCTGGAATCATCTATTTGTTTTTCCAACTCCTTTAAAGTCTGATTTATGAATTTTGGGGCTCTTTCATTGGGTCCATAGATATTTATTATGGTTATATCTTCATGTTCAATTGATCCTTTAATCATATAATGTCCTTCCTTGTCTGGAATGGTGTTTTTTGTCTTAAAGTCAATTTGATCAGAAATTAATATTGCCACTCCTGCTCACTTACAGTTGCCATTTGCTTGATATATCTCTTTCAAACTTTTGATTTTTAATCTATCTTTGTCTTAGTCTCTAAGGTGTGTCTCTTTTAGGCGACATATTGATGGGTTGTGTTTTCTTTTCCAATCTGCAACTCTCC
>NW_006921733.1:8289212-8290243 GCF_000298275.1 Orycteropus afer afer
AATTCTTTTGAATTCCTTATCAGAGAGTTCTAATGCTGCTTCTTCCTCAGGGATGTGTTCTGGGTCTGTATCCTGCTTCCTCGTTTCTACCACTTTATCTTGCTTTCGTTGTGTGGACTGTGATGGTCTGTTGTTTCTGAGGCATGGTGGTGTTTTTGTATTTAGATCCCTTTAACTGTTTGTGAAGAGCAGCCAAGGGTGATTCAGGCTCTTCTTGATGGTTTTTTTATCACTGGCCCATTGGTGGAGAAGGAAGTAGTGGCTTTCGCTCATTAAGGGAAATTACAGGAGGTGTGGGTGTAGTTGTATCTTATGGGGACTGTTGTTGTCTCCCACTCAGCTAGACACAAATTACAATTGAATAACCATCAAAAAACTAAAAGCCCATGGATGAAAAATACACCATGTAATCACACAGGAAGAGTAACCAAAAAAAGAAAAAAGTGAATATTCAAGAAAAGCTGCAATATCTGGGGATAGGGCATTAAGAAGAAAAGTGGGGAAGGAGAATAATAAATGAAGAACAAAATGGGTAAAAGGCAAAAAGAAAAACAAGGGACAGGATTAATCATGAGAAAAAAGGGGAAAGAAAAAAAAAACTTAAAAATAAAAAATTTCAACCAGGCACAGGGAAAAGAAAAAATTCTGAAAAGTAGCACCTGGTAGGGGAAGATTAAGAATAACAATAAAAAGAACAAAAATAGTAATAATATTAGTTGTTTTATAACAGACAAATACAAGCAAACTAATCACCAGAAAAAAAGAAAGTGAAAAAGAAAAAATAAAAATAAAAGAGAAAAAACAATCGGTGGAGGACAGGGCAGGGTGGCCAGGGTCCATCTGAGTACACAGAGTGTGATGGATTTCCTGTAGGCCCAGAAGGTTGGTAGGAATGGGGGATGGCCACACCTCTTTTCACCAAGTAGGTGTGGGATATAAGAGTAACAAGAGGAATGTTGTACCTTTTCAGTCTTGTAGGTCCTGAGTGTCCCTGAGGTTGCTGGAAAGCAGAATGTGTTCTTAAGCCCCAG
>NW_006921733.1:8290862-8310529 GCF_000298275.1 Orycteropus afer afer
AGAAGTTCACATACACTTTGTCTGATGACATTGACTGCAATTTCCCACGATGCAACAGCTCCCCTCCCACTTCCTCCCCATAGTTACCTCTTCCCTGTGTCTTTCCCTCCCATGCACTCCTGCCCCCGAGCTCTCTCCCTGTGCATATACAGCCGTTCTATTCTCCCATAATTTTTCTTTCCAAGGAATCTATCTACTTAATGCAAATGTCCAGCTCACATACCTGTCTTTTATTTGAGTGTAAGCCACAGGAGTGGGTTTAATTCCAGACATGAAGAGCAGCTGGGGTCCATAATCTCAGTGGTTCCATCAGGCTCTATCAGACCAGCAAACCTGGTCCTTTTTTTAAAAAATGATTTTGAGTTTTGTTCCATATTGTTCTTCCACTCTATCCAGGAATTCCTACATAGATGTCCTTCCTAGTGGTTGACAGTGGTATATGGGCACCATCTAGTTCTTCTGGTCTCATAGTCCTATAGGCTGAGGATCACATGGTGTACAATTCACTTTGACTAATTGTTTCCATGCATCTTTGGTTTTCTTCAGTCTTCTTTGCCCTGGATGAGAAGAGACCCTTGTTGCATCTTGATGGCCACTTGCAAACTTTTAAGATTCTAGTTGCTACTTGCCAAAGTAGGATGTGGAGCAATGTTTTTTTTGCAGTATGTTATGCCAATTGACCTTGATGTCCCCTGTGACTGTGGTCCCAATCCCACAGATCCAACTACTCACTCCCTCTGAGTAGCTGGCTGTGGCCAAGAAGTGACTACAACCCTGTCCCCTGTCAATTCTACTATATACCCAGGAATTTTTACAGAACATATCAATACACTTGTAGAAAAATTGTCTGTCAAACCTATACATGGTCTTGGGCACATTCCCCCCCTGCATAAACACACCTAATAGTTCAGCCTGTCCACCCATCTATCAATATGTATATCAACATTTGCCTTCACTGACAACACATTACTGTATGTGCAAAAGGGTTCATCTTTGTTGTCTGTACCTCTCATACACCTCTCTTTGTTTTCTTCTTCTTCAATGCCACTGTGTTGATCACTCACATTTGGTACAATACCTTTCTCTTCACCCAAATCAATACTTGCCTCTACCTATCTAACAGTATTCCATCTCTTCCCTTTCCACCCCTGGTAAGCAACAAAGAAAATTTCCTTCCATATATAAACCTTTCCTAACTTTTTACAGTAATGGATTAATACAATATTTGTGATTGACTTACTTCAATCAGCATAATGTCCTCCAAGTTCATCCACACTATGCAGTGTTTTGCAGATTCCACATCATTCTTTAGGGTTGCATAGTATTCCATTGTGTGTATGTACTATAGTTTGGTTATCCATTCTTCTGTTGATGGACATCTAGATTTTTTCCATCTTTTTGCTCTTGTAAATAATGCTATGATGGATATAGGTGTGAATCTATCTGTTCTTGTCCTGGATCTCACTTCTTTAGGTTATATACCTAGTAATGGAATGGCTGGGTCAAATGGTATTTCTAATTCCAACTTTTTAATGAATTATCATCATACTGCTTTCCACAGTGGTTGAATCATTTTACAGTGCAACCATCAGTGTATGAGAGTCCCAATCTTAACACATCCTTGGCAGTATTTGTTATTTTCTGTCTTGTTGAACTTTGCTACTAGTGGTGGAGCAAGATGGTATCTCATTGTTGTCTTTATTTGCATATTCTAATGACTAATGATCATGAGCATTTCTTCATGTTTGTTGGCCGCCTGAATATCCTCTTTGGTGAAGTGTCAATTCAGGTCTTCTGCCTATTTTTAGATTAATGGTCTTTTTGTTGTTGAGGTGTTGGAGTTTTCTATATATTCTAGAGATTAGTCCCTTGTCAGATATGTCATTGCTGAATATTTTTTCCCAATCTGTAGGTTCTCTTTTGACTCTTTCATAGAAGTTTTTGTATGCACATAAAATTTTAATTTTTAGAAGGTCCCATTCATCTAGTTTATCTTCTACTGTTTGTAGATTTTGAGTTATGCTTGACAGTCTATTTATGGCATATTGATGGCCCCTAACTTTGTCCCTAGTTTTTCCTTGAGGAACTTTATAGCTTTAGATTTCACATTTAAGTCTCTGATCCATTTGGAGTTAGTTTTGTGTACAGTGTGAGGTACAGATCTTGTTTCATTTTTCTGCAAATGGATATCCAGTTTTGCCAGCACCATTTATTATGGTTTGACTTCTTCATTAACCATTTGGATGCCTTTGATTTCCCTTTGCCTTATTGCCCCGGCTAGGACTTCCAATACAGTGTTGAATAGAAGTGGTGATAGAAGCATCATTGTCTGGTTCCTGTCCACAAGAGGAATGGTTTAAGTCTCTCTCCATTGAGAATAATGTTGGTTGTGGGTTTTGTATATATGCTCTTTATTATTTTGAAGAATGCCCCTTCTATTCCTATTTTACTGAGAGTTTTGATCAGGTATGGGTGTTGGATTTTATCAAATGCCTTTTCTGCATTGATTGATAACATCATGTGGTTCTTTCCTTTATGTATGTGGTGGATGACATTGATTGTTTTCCTAATGTTGAACCATCCTTGCACACCCGATATGAACCTTACTTGGTCATAATGAATTATTTTCTTGATATGTTTTTGGAGTCTATTTGCTAGAATTTTGTTGAAGACTTTTGCTTCTATATTCAGGAGGGAGCTCTAGTAGCATAATGCCTAAGGCACTTGACTACTAACCATAAGGCTGGAGGTTCAAACCCACCAGCCACTCCTTGGAAGGAAGGTTGGGCAATCTACTTCCATAGTGATACTGCCTTGGAAACCCAAGGAGGGGTTGCTATTATTTGGGTTCGACTCAATGGCATATAACCACAACAACAATATTCATGAGAGATATTGGTCTGTAGTTTTCCTTTTGAGTGATGTCTTTACCTGGATTTGGTATGAAGGTTATAGTTGCTTCATAAAACGGTTGGGGAGGATTCCATTCTTTTGTATGTTTTGGGGTAGTTTGAGTAGGATTGGTGTCAGTTCTTCTCTGAATGTTTGGTAGAATACCCTGGTGAAAGTTCCTGGGCCAGGGCTTTTTTGTTGTTGCTGTTGGTAATTTTTTTTATGACCTGTTCAATTTCTTCTTTTATTATGCGTCTGTTCAACTTTTCTACCTCAGTCTGTGTTAATTTAGGTAAGTAATGTGTTTCTAGAAATCTGTTCATTTCTTCCAGATTTTCAGATTTGTTGGAGTACAGTTCTTCATAGTATTCTGATATTATACTTTTTATTTCAGTTGGTTCTGTTGTGATGTCACCCATTTCATTTCCTATTCATGTTATTTGTATTCTCTCCCCCTTTCCTTTGTTAAATTTGCCAGTGGTTTGTCCATTTTATTAATCATTTCAAAAAACCAATTTCTAAACTTGATTTTTTCTATTGTCTTTCTATTTTCTGTTTCATTGATTTCTGCTCAAATCTTTATTATTTCTTTTTTTTTTTTCTGGTGACTGTTAGCTTTTCTTGCTGTCCTTTTTCTATGTTGGAGATGTTGGTTTAAAGTGTTGATTTTGGCTGTTTCTTCTTTTTTGATGTGTGCATTTACTACTATACTTTGGCCTCTGATCACTGTTTTTAGTGTGTCCAAAGATTTTGGTATGTTGTGTTTTCATTCTCATTTGATTCAAGGAATTTTTTAATTTCATTTTTTAATTTATCCTATTATCCAGTTATTTTTGAGGCAGGTGGTGTTCAGTTTCCACGTGTTTGGTATTTTTCCATTGATCTTTCTATTGTTGATTTCTAATATTATAGCATTGTGACTTGAGAAGATGCTTTGCAATATTTTAATGTTTTTCAATTTATTAAGACTTGCTTTATGACCTAACATATGGTCTATGTTGGAGAATGTTCCATGTGCACTGGAGAAGGAAGTATATTGTTCTGTTGTTGGGTGAAGTGCTCTGTAGATGTCTATAAAGTCAAGTTGGTGGATTGTATTGTTCTTTTGGTTGCTTCTGTGACACTGTGACAGAAATATACTACAATTGGGATGGCCTTAACAAACAGGAGTTTATTCTCTCACAGTTTGGGGGCTTTAAGTCTGAGTTCAAAGTGCCAGGCTCTAGGGGCTTGGTTAAAGCCCCTCAGCTTTGGGCTTCAGCTCTGCCTCCTGCCCTCAGCCCACTGAAACTAGAGGCTTTCATTCCCTCAGACAGCTGCTGGCTGCTGAGGCTGCCAAGCCCACCAAGCCCAAGGTTGACAACTAAAAAGATACAGTCTTGATGTTACCAAACCATGTGGCAGGCCATTCATTCAAGTCCATTGAAAGTCCCAAGGTTGGCAGAGCATGATAGGCTGCTGAGCAATGACATGGCTACATGCAGGGTTCAAGTGTACCATAAGCTAGAGGCTATCCCCAAGGCTTCTCCTTATATAAAGGAAGCAGACCACCTCCCTAAGGTTCACTTGCTCACAGTAGATTCCACCATGGAGTTGATTAGTAGTCTCATCATGGGGAATACTACACCCAGCTGCCTAGCCACTCAACCAGGCCCAGCCAAGCGGACTCACAAACTTAACTACCACAGTTGTTTAGCTCTTCTGCATGTTTGTTGAGATTCTTTCCAGTTGTTCTATCTTTGATTGAAAGTGGTATATTAAAATTTCCTACTGTGACTATGGGGTCATCTATTTGTCTTTTCAGTTCTTTTAAAGTCAGATTTATGTGTTTTGGGGCTCTTTAATTGAGTCCATAGAGATTTATTATGGTTATATCTTATTGTTCAATTGATCCTTTTATCATTATATAATGTCCTTTTTGTCTCATATGGTGGTTTTTGTCTTAAACTCAATTTTACCAGAAATTAATATTGCCACTCCTGCTCTTTTGGGTTGCCTTTTGCTTAGTATATCTTTTTCAAATCTTTGATTTTTAGTCTATCTTAGTCTTTGTTTCTAAGGTGTATCACTTGTAGACAGCATATTGATCAGTTATGTTTTCTTATTCAGTCTGCAACTCTCCGTCTCTTGAGTGGAGCACTTAATCCATTGACATTCTTTGTAATTATTGACAAGTATGAATTTGTTGCTGTCATTTTGTTATGTGTTATTTCATAGTGTTGCTGGTTTCTTTGTTCCATACAATTTTCTGTGCTGAGCTTATTATATTTATGAATCATCTTATCATTTCCTTTTGTTGCTATTGTTTCAGTATTTGTTAAATATTTGTGCTTATCCTCTTTTTATTGTGATGTGAAGGTTTACCATTTTTGTTTTAGGTTTCCCTGTGATTTATAATTTTCTCCCCAAGTTTAGAACAGTCCATTCTATCTTGCAACTTTCTTGACTTCCTCACTATTCTGGTTACCAAGTGCCACTCTGACAAGTATATACCACAAAAGGGAAGGCTTGGACAAACAAAAGTTTATTCTCTTATAGTTCAGGAGGCTAGAAATCCGAGTTTAAAGTGCCAGGCTGTAGGGTCTGTGTAAAATTCCCTCAACCTTAGGCTTCATCTCTGCCTCTTGCTCCCAGCTCACTGAAGCTAGAAGCATCTCTTCACTCAGACAGCTACTGGCTGTTTAGGCTAACAAACTCAAGGTCAACAAAGAAAATGGCACAGTCCCGATGTTACCAAACCACATGGCAGGCCAGTAATTCAAGTCCATTGTAAGTCTCAAGGTCAGCACAGCATGACAGGCTGCTGAACATCAATATGGCTACAGTCAGGGTCCAAGTATGACATAAGCTAGAGACCATCCCCAAAGCTGTTTCTTATATATGGGAAGTTGGCCTCATACCCAAAGCAGCTACTCAGCAGCTCCAATAGATTCCACCATGGAGTTAATTACCAATCTCACCATGGGGAATAACTACATTCAGCTGCCTAGCCACTCAACCAGGTCCAGCCAAGTTGACACACAAGCTTAACCACCACACTCACCATTTAGAAGTTCTGTGACTACAATATTTCCCCCTCTTTTTGCTTTGTAGTTGTCCTCATGTGCCAATTGATGTCTCAGGTTCCCTGTTTACAATCTTGTAACCTTACTTTACTTTGGATATGTCCATAGCTGTGTTGGTTTCTGGATTATGTCATCTTGTGTAGTAATGGTCGGTTGTTGTTTGTTATTATTGGTTCTCTGTTCAAAGGACTCCCTTCGTATCTCTTGGAAGGTTGGTCTGGTTTTAGCAAATTCCCTTAATTTCTGCTTATCTAGAAATCTCCTAAATTCACCAACATATTTGAGGGACAATTTTTCCATGTATATAATTCTTGGTTGGAAATTTTTCTCTTTCAGGGTTTTATATATACCAACCCATTGCCTTCTCACTTGCATGGTTCCTGCTGATAAATCAGAGCTTATTTGTATTGGTTGTCCTTTGTAGGTAACTTCATTTTTCCCACGCTTTCAGGATTCTTTCCTTGTGTTTGGTTTTGATGAGTTTGATCATGACATGTCTTGGTGATTTTCTTTTGGGGTTCGTTGGACTTCCTGAATGAATATATTCTCATCTTTCATCATATCTGGGAAGATCTTTTCCAACAAATCTTGCACAGTATTTTCTGTAGTTTTCTTATTCTCTCTGTTCTGGAATTCCAATTACACATAGTTTATTCCTTTTGATGGTATCCCACATGAAACTTTGGCTTTCTTCACTTTGTTTTTATCTTTTTTTTTTTTTTTTTCTGATTCTTCCCTTTCCAAAAAAGGGTTCAGATATTTGTCTTCAATCTCATTAATTCTGTCTTCCATTGATTAAATTCTACTCCTTTGCCCTTTCAATGTATTATCTATTTCTGAAAATTTGGCATTAATCTTCTGGATTTCTATCTGTAGATTTTGTATAATTTCTAATTTTTCATTTTTTTGTTATTTTCTTCTGAAATTGTTCTGGGATTTTGTTTGGGTTTTCCTTAATTTTGTCAGTGTTTTCCTTGATCTCTTTGTCTCTCAATGCTTTGAAGATACCTTAGTATAATTCCTTTGAATTCCATATCAGGGTGTTTTAATGCTGCTTCTTCTTCAAGGATGTGTTCTGGGTCTGTATCCTGCTCCCTTGCTTCTACTACTTTATCTTGCTTCTTTGTGTAGACTCTAATGATCTGTTGTCTCTGAGACATTGTGACATTGTTGTATTTAGATCCTGTTAACTGCTTGTGAAGAGCAGTTAAGGGTAAGTCAGGCTCTTGGTGGTTGTTTATTGTTGGCCAGTTGGTGGAAAAGAAAGTGGCGGCTCTCACTCAGTTAGCAGAGCTGCAGGGGTGGGGGTGTGGTTGCGTTGTATGGGCATGCTTGTTGACTCCCACTCAGTTAAACAAAAACAATAATTGAAAAACCATCAATAAAGTAAAAGCAAGTGGACAAAAAACACACTACATAAACACACAGGAACAATCACCAACAGAAGAAAAAAGAAAAGAAGAAACACTGCAATATCTGGGGAGAGGGCAATAAGAGACAAAAGATAGAGTAGGAGAATAATGAAGAAAAAAATGGGAAAAATGCAAAAAGAAAAAAACAAGGAATGGAGTTAACCACAAGAAAGAAAAAAAAGGGAACCAGGAACAGGGAAGAGGGAAAAAGCTGAAAACTAGAAGCTGGGAAGGGAAGAATAAAATAAATAAATAAATAAGGACAAAATAATAATAATATTTTTTAAAACAGACAAAAACAAACAAACTCAAAAAAAAGAAAAAGAGCAAAAAATATCTGGGCAGGGTGGGGCAGGGCACTCTGGCTCCATCCTACCACACAGACTGGAATGGAATTCCTGTCAGCCCAGAATGTGGGTGGGAGTGAGGGATAGCTGCATCTCTGTTCACTAAGAGGGTGTAAGAGTAACAAGGGGAATATCACACCTTTCCAGTTGTTTGTGTCCTAAATAACCTTGTGGTTCCCAGCAAATGGAGCCTATACTTAAGTTCCTGGAATCTGAGAGAACACTGTTGCTTGAAATACCCAAAATGGCCAAACTGCTTGTAAACATTTAAAATGACTGCAGCCTCCAGACTGGGAACAGTCCACAGGTCAGCCTGTCTCCCTCTTCTCTGCTTCCCCTTTTATTCACCAGCCACCAGTGTAGTCCTTTGTGCAGCCCAGGGCTAGCAGGGCTGGTTTTTAGGTTAATACTTAGGTTCTTACACCACTTGGCAATATCCAAGCAGTCCATGCCATCAGGATCGCTGACAGATTGCAGCTCTGTATGTCTCCTTTTTTGGTATTTTCATGCAGGTTCTTCTACTTGTTGGAGTTTAGTCCACTCCTGTATCCTTCCTTTCAAATCTCAGGGCTCCAGGATTATCTTCCGTTTCTGTGTTAATTAGTTACCCTTTTCTTTGTTGAAGAGGGTCTGTGTAGTTTGTCTGCTGATTCTGCCATCTTACCAGAACACTCTCCTGGTAGTTTTCTTGCTGAGCCTTTAGGATTTTCTATATATAGGATCATATCATCTGCAGACAGAAATATGCTTATTTCTTCCTTACCGATCTGGATGTCTTTTATTTCCCTTTCTTGCCTTCTTTCCATGGCTAGGACATTCAACACAATGTTGAAAAGTAGTGATGATAGAGGGAATCCTTGTCTTATTCCCATTCTCAAAGGAAATGCTTTCAGTTTCTCTCCATTGAGAATAATGTTAGCCATTGAGAGTTTTTGCAAGGAATTAGTGTTGGAGTTGATCAAATGTCTTTTCCTGACATGATTATTTTATTCATTTATTTATTTATGTAGTGGGTTACAGTGAATTTTTTCTAATGTTGAATCATTCTTGTACACCTGGTAGGAATCCCACTTGGTTCTTACTTTGTTGTTGTTGTTGTTGTTATGGTGTTGGATTCTATTGGCTCAAATTTTGTTCAAGGTTTTGTGTCTGTGTTCATAAGGGATTTTGGTCTGTGTTATTATTATTATTTTAGGTTTGTCTTTGCCTGACTTTGATATTAGGGTTATGCTTGCCTCATAGAAAGAATTCAGGAGTATTTCATACTTTTCTATATTCTGGAATAGTTTGAATATAATTGGTCTCAGCTCTACTCTCAATGTTTGGTAGAATTCTCCAGTGAAGCCATCTGGGATCAGGAAGTTTTTCAGTTGGCAGTTTTGTATGACTTCCTCAGATTTTTCCTTTCCTTTCCTTTCCTTTTTTTTTTTTTTTTTTTTAATAGGTCTATTCAAATTTATACCTCACTCTGTGTTAGTTTAGGTAGGTCATGCATTTCTAGAAATTTGTTCATTTCTTCTAAGTTTTCAAATTTGTTGGAGTACATACAGTTCCTCATAATATTCTGCTATTATCCTTTTTGTTTCTGTTGGTTCTGTTGTTATGTTGCCCCTTTCATATCTTATTCATGTTGTTTGCATCTTCTCTTTCTTTTCTTTGTTAAATTTGGCTTGTCAATTTTGTTCATCTTTTCAAAGAACCAACTTCTAATCTTGCTTATTCTTTCTGTTGTTTTCCAGTTTTATTTATTTGTGCTTTAGTCTTTGTTATAGGATTTCTGGTAGCCTAGTGTCTAAGGCACTTGACTGCTATCCATAAAGCTGCTGGTTCAAACTCACCAGCCACTCCTCAGAAGGAAGGTTAGGCAATCCACTTCTTCAGTGATACCCTCAGAAACCCAAGGAGGGTTCACTATGAGTTGAGTCTGACTCGAAGGCACATAACAACAAGAAAAATCTTTATTATTTCATTTCTTCAAGAAATTGGCTTTTTTGGTGCTCTTTTTCTACTTGCTAGAGATGATGGGTTAAGATGTTGATTTTGGATCTGTCTTCTTTTCTGATGCACACATTTATGTCTCTCAATTGACCCCTGAGCACTGATTTTGCTTTGTCTCAAAGGTGTTTTTTTTTAACTTTTTATTGTGATTTGGGTGAAATTTTACAAAGTGGATGCTCTTCATATTCAACAGTTCATATACATATTGTTTTGTGACACTGATCACAAATTCCACAATTAACAGTTCTTTCCCTACATTGTACATGTGGTTACACCGTCCCTGTGTCCTTTTTACATATGTATGTATTCCTGCCTGCCTAGCTTTCTCCCTGTGCAAATGCTGCTCTTTTGATATCCCATTGTTGACTGTTTTAAGTAGTGCATCTTCCTGGTGTAGTTGTTTAGCCCATAGGCCTATCTATTGTTGAAAGTTAAGCCACTAGAGTGAGTTAAATTCCAGACCCAAAGGGTGACTCAGAGCCATAGTCCCAGGGCTTTCACCAGTCTCTATCTGGCCAGTAATCCTGATCTTTTTATGTTTTTGAATTGTGTTCAAATAGCTTATTTTTATTTTTATTTTAAGAGTTTGTTTTACATTCAACATTACGTGTACATTTAGTTTCACTCCTCACTTACCATGCCCAACCCTAACCCAGTCTCCTAACCCTCCCCCTGGGCCTCTCATAGTTATGCACTCCTATTTGTCCTGCATTTCCTCCCTGTGAATTTTGCCCCTCTGGTGCCCCATGTTCAATTGCTACAAGGGATGCATTTCCATAGAGTATGTGGGTACATCACCCTGGTTGGAGTGGTCAGCATGTACGTCTTATTTACTATTGGGCTGAGAGCCAGCCCCAGGTTTCAGCCCAGAATGTATTCCAGAACAATAGTAAAGGGGGTCTCACCACACTTGATCTGACCAGTAATTCTGGTCATTATTTAGTTTTTGGATTTTTTTCCATATTTTTCCCTCCACTCTATCCAGCATCTCCAGATTTGATCCTTTCCTGAGTGATTGGCATTGGTAGCTGGGCACACTGGGCACCATCTAGTTCTTCTGGTCTTGAGGGCCATTATATTCTAGGGCTGTTTGCTTCCAAATGACCTTGATTTTTGCACTCTATTTTGCTTCTGATGATAGGAGACCATTAGCTGCATCTTAGAGGGCCACTTGAAAGCTTTTAAGACCCAAGTCACTACTCAGCAATGTAGGATACGGAACAAGGCTTTTATGTATTTTGTTGTGGCAATTGTGCCAATTGAGTCTGGTGTCCCCCAGTACTATGATCCTGAGATGGTAGGTCTATTGGCTCTCTCTCCCATAATGTCTGGGTGTCTGTGAGAGATTACTCTATGTCTGTTTTCTATTGTTTCTGTAAGGATTGCAGGTATTTTGTATCACTGGTGTCTGTGCAAGATTAGCCTCTTCTGAATCTATCCTTGGTCTAGAGAATACTCCTGTTTACTGACCCCATGTGATCTTCTCAGATGTTCATGTGTTTATCTGTTTGGTGTTAATGGTAATGCAGTATTTTGGGCACACTGGTTGGTATTAGCATTTTTTGTCTATCTCCTACGTGCACAATTTCATGTCCTCCCTTTTTCCTAATGTTATCATGCTGGTGACAGACTCTTTCCATACATCCCTCCCTTTACCCACATCAGCAAGTGGGCCCCAACTAGCCTGAAATTAATCCTTCCCCACCCTGCTAACCTACAAAGTGAGTTCCCTTTCTTAAGCAAACCCTTCTTTGTCTTTTTCTAGTAATGGGCTCATATAGTACTATCCTTCTGCAGTTGACTTATTTCAGCATAATGTCCTGCAGGCTTATCCATGTTGTGAGATGATTCATGTATACTTCATTGTTCTTTAATGTAGCATAGTATTCCATTGTGTGAATGTGCCATAATTTGGTTATCCACTCATCCATTGATGGACATTTAGGTTGTTTTCATCTCTTTGCTAGAATTATGCTGCAATGAACATAGGTGTGCATACGCCTTTTCATACACTGCCTCTCATATATTTAGGATATAATCCTAGTAATGGAATTGGTGAGTCAAATGGTATTTCTATTTTCAGTTTCTTAACGAAATGGCATACTGTTTGCCACAATGGCTGTACCATTTTACAATCCCATCAGCAGTGCACAAGGGTTTCAATCTCTCTACAACCTTGCCACCATTTGTTATTTTCTGTCCTGTTGAACTTTGCTATTATTGCTGGGCTGAGATGATCTCATAGTTGTTTTGATTTGCATCTCTTTAATGACTAATGGTAGCATAGTGGCTAAAGCGCTTGACTGCTAACCAGAAGGCTGGCGGTTCAAACCCACCAGCCACTCCTTGGAAGGAAGGTTGGGCAATCCTACTTCCGTAGGGATACTGCCTCGGAAACCCAAGGAGGGGTCGCTATGAGTCGGGGCTGACTCGACGGCACACAACAACAACAACAACAACAATGACTAATGATCATAAGCAATTCCTCATGTGTTTGTTGGCCACCAGCATGTCGTCTTTAGTAAAGTGTCTGTTGAAGTCTTTTGCCCATTCATGAATTGGGTTATTTGTCTTTTTGGTGTTGAGGTGTTGAAGTTTTCTATAGATTTTGGAGATAAGTCTTTTATCAGATATGTCATAAGCAAATATTTTCTCACAATCTGTAGGTTCTCTTTTTATCTTTTTGATGAAGTCTTTCATTGAGCACAATAATTTAATTTTAAAAAAGTCCCAGTCATCTAGCTTCTCTTCCACCTCCTGCACATTCTGGGTTATGCTTGACACTCTATTTATGCCATAAATTAGGGCTCCCAGATTTTCCCTTATTTTATCTTTGATGAATTTTATAGTTTTGGGTTTTACATTTAAGTCTTTGAACTAGCGTGAGTTTGTTTTTGTGTATGGGATGAGGTATGGGCCTTGTTTCATTTTTCTGCAAGTGGATATCCAGTTTTGCCAGCATCATTTGTTAAAGAGGTTATCTCTGCCTCATTTAATGGGTTTTGGACCTTTGTCAAAAATCAGCTTTCCATAGATGGATGGGTCTATTTCTGAACTTTTGATTCTGTTCCATTGGTCTATCTGTCTATCCTTGTACCAATACAACACTGTTTCATTACTGTGGCTGTATAGTAGGTTTTAAGATCCTGGAGTGTGAGACCTCCCACTTTCTTCTTCTTCTTCAGTAATGCTTTTCTTATCTGAGATCTCTTCCTTTCCGTATGAAGTTAGTAATTGGTTTTTCCATGTCCTTAAAAAATTTTGTGGTGTCTGAATCAGGATTGCATTAAATGTGAAGATTGCTGTAGGTAGTATTGACATTTTCACAATATTCAGTTTACCTATCTATGAACAAGGCAGGTTCTTCCATTTATGTAGAATCCTTGTTGTCTCTTGTAGTAGTGTTTTATGGTTTTCATTGTATAGGTCTTTTGTGTCTCTGGTAAGGTTCATTCCTAGATACTTTATCTTTTTCGTAGCTATTGTAAATGATATTGTACCAGAGGACTCTTCGTCAGTGTAGAGGAATCCAACTGATTTTTGTATGTTGACCTTGTATCTTGCCACTTTGCTGAACCTCTCTGTTAGTTCCAGTAATTTTTTTGTTGAGTCTCTTGGGTTTTCTCTATACAGGTTCATATCATCCACAAATAGAGATCGTTTTACTTCCTCTTTGCCAATTTGTAGGCCTTTTATTTCTCTTTCTTGCCTTATTGACATGGCGAGGACTTCCAATACAATGTTAAATAGAAGTGGTGATAGAGGGCATCCCTGTCTGGTTCCCGTTTGTAAGGGAAAAGTCTTGAGTCTTTCTTCATTAATAATAATGTTTACTGTTGGCTTGGCATATAGACCTTTTATTAGGTTGAGGATTTTCATTCTATCCCTAATTTTCTGAGAGTTCTGAACAGGAACAGATGTTGGATTTTATCAAATGTCTTTTCTGCATCAATTGATATAATCATATGGTTCTTTTGTTTCTTGGTGGATTGCATTGATTGTTTTTCTGATGTTGAACCACACTTGTAAATCTGGTATGAATCCCACTAGGTCAGAATGTATTATTTTTTGTTGTATTATTATTATTATTATTATATGTTGTTGGATTCTGTTGGCTAGGATTTTGTTGAAGATATTTGCATCTATGTTCATGAGGGATATTAGTCTGTAGTTTTCCTTTTTAGTGGTGTCTTTCCCTGGTTTGGTATTAGTGTTATGCTTGCTTCATAAAATGAATTTGGGAGTATTCCATCTTTTTCTATGTTCTGGAATAGCTTGAATTGCATAGGTATCAACTCTTCTCTGAATAGTTGATAAAAGTCTCCAGTGAAGCCATCAGGGCCAGGACTTTACTTTGTGGGGAGTTTTTATGTGACCTGCTTAATTTCTACTTTTGTTATAAGTCTGTTCAAGTATTCTATCTTTGAGTGGGATAGTTTAGGTAGGTCTTGTGATTCTAGAAACTTGTCCATCTCTTCTAGGTTCTCTAATTTGTTGGATTACAGTTCTACATAATATTCTCTCAGTATCTTTTTTATTTCTGTTGTGATGACACCCTTTTCGTTTACTATTCTTGTAATTTGTATCTCCCCTTTCTTTTCTTTTGTTAGATTTACCAATGGGTTGTTGATTTTGTTAATCTTTTCAAATAATCAGTTTTTTATTTTGTTGATTTTCTTTATTGTTTTGTTTTCTGCTTCATTTATTTCTGCTCTGATCTTTATTATATCCTTACTTCTAGATTCTGTAGGACTTATTTGTTTTCTTTTTCTAGTTGTTGGAGTTGTTGAGTTAGAGTGTTGATTTTGTTTCTTTCCTCTTTTTTTTTTAATCTATGAATTTATTGTTATAAACTGACCTCTGAGTACAGCTTTCACTGTTTCCTATAGGTTTGGGTATGATGTATCTTCATTCTTGTTTGTTTCTAGGAATTATCTTAGTTTGCTTTTTATTTGTTCTATTATCCAGTATTTTTTGAGGAGTGTCTTGTTCACCTTCCATGTTTGATGTTTTTTTCCTTGATCTTCCTATTATTAGTTTCTAATTTTATAGCATTGTGGTCCGAGAACATGCTTTGGAGTGTTTCAATGTTTTTGAATTTATCGAGGCTTGTTTTATGTCCTAACATAGGATTTATTCTGGAGAGTGATCCATGTGCACTGGAGAAAAATGTGAATTGTACTTTTCTTGGGTGGAATGCTCTGTATATGTCTATGACGTCAAGTTGGTTGATTGTGTTGTTCAGTACTTCTGTATCTTTGTGGAGTTTTTTTTTTTTTTTTTTCCTAGTTGATCTGTTTGTCCTTGAAAGTGGTGTGTTAAAGTCTCCTACTACTGTTGTAGAGTTGTCTATGGTTGCTTTTAATTCAATTGATATTTGCTTCACATATTTTGGAGCACTTTCATTTGGTGCATAAATATTTATTATTGTAATGTCTTCTTTGTCAATTGACCCTTTCAGTGTCTTATAGTGCCCTTCTTTGTCTATTGTGTTGTTTTTCACCTTAAAGTCTATTTCATGAGAAATTAATATTGCCACTCACACATTTTGATTACCATTGGCTTGGTATATATTTTATTCTACCCTTTAACTCTTAATTTGTTTTTATCTTTGTGTCTTAAGTGGGTCTCTTATAGGCAGCATATCAATGGATCAATCTTCTTTTCTTATCCAGTCTGCCACTCTCTTTCTCTTGATTGGTACATTTAGTCCAGTCACTTTGAGTGTAATTAGTGATAGGTATGCATTGATTGCTGTCATTCTATTGTGTTTTTTTTGTCATGTTGTTGGTGTTTCCTTGATTCATATACTTTTCTGTGCTGAGTTCGATCTGTTGTTGAGTTCTTCCTCTCTTTTCTTCTTCATTGTTGGCTTTGTGCTTATCAAACCTATATGTTTTGCTTGGAGTGAATTCTTGTCTACATTTTTAGAACAGTCTGTTCTAAGAGGACAGTGTCTTCTTTTCCTCTCCATTTGGAAGTTTGTACCTAGAAGTTTTATTCTCTCTATTTGGTTAGTTGCTGTTGTCATGTGCAGAGTGGCTTCCTTGATTTTTAGTGTACAATGTTTTATGGTCTTATTTTGAGTGTCTATTTCTAATTTGGTTTTAGTGTTGATGTCATGTATCCTGATTATGTTGTTCTCTGTTGTGGGTTCTCTATTGGAAGGACTTCCTTAAGCATTTCTTGTAGGGTTGGTCTGGTTTTCACAAAATCTCTTAATTTCTGTTTGTCTGAGAATGTCTTGATTTCACCCTCATATTTGATGGACAATTTGACTGGGTATAGGATTCTTGGTTGGAAGTTTTTTCCCTTCAATATTTTATATATGCCATTCCATTGTCTTCTTGCCTGCATGGTTTCTGGTGAGTAATCAGACCTCAGCCTGACTGCTTATTATAAGTAATATTTCTTTTGTCCTGGGCAGCTTGCAAAATTCTTTCTTTGTCTCTGTTTTTGGAGAGTTTTATTATGATAAGTCTCAGTGTTCACCTCTTCTTGTTCTGGAATTCCAATGAGGAGAATGGTTTTCTTTTCACATCATCCCTTATAACTATTAGAGTCTCTTCATTTCTCTTAAATATTTGTTCTGATTTTTCTTCATACTGGGTCATGTCCAAGGATTTGTCTTCTAGTTGGGATATGTGTTTTTCAGCCAGTTCTATCCTACTTTTCTACTGTATTGTGCAATTCTGTAATTTTGGTATTCATCTTCTGGATTTCTAACTGCTGTTTTTGCATGAGTTCTGACTATGCATTAATCTTGTTATTTTGTTCTTGAATGATGTTCCTGAGTTCTTCCAGGGAACTGTCTGCTTTCTCTTTATTTCTGTTTGGGGTTTCCTTAGGCTCTTGTTGAGCTCTATAAATAAATCTTCTAAATTCCTCCTTGGAAAATTCTATGGCTTCCTCTTCCTCCATTTTTAATGAGATCTTTGTTTGGGATTTTACTTTTAATGTCTTGTCCTGTTTTTTATTTGTTTGTTTGATTTGAGGTTGTTTCCTAGAATTTTTGAGGTCATCTTTAACTGTTAATTATGTGTTGATTTGTTTTGTCTTGGTTTTATGATTTAATATTTTGAAAAGGTGAAGCTGGTGTATTTTATTTTGTTTGGCTATTAATTCAGGTGTGCTGAGTTGGTCTGCAGTTTTCTTTGTGGTGATTGAATCACTGTGTGGAATGTGGATGCAGGTCTCTGTTTGTCATAAAGGGAGTTTAAGATTTGAGCCAGCAGGTATTATGGTGGCTGAATGTGGCTTTTCTATTGGATGTGGGAAGTAGAGGTGGTGAAAGTGGGAGGAGAAGAGAGAATGAAGAAAAGCTCCATGGTGCCAGCAGTGATTTCAAGGCTTCCAGCGGACTGGTAATGATGACCTTGTACTGTTATTCACAGGCTTGCAGCTGAATTTCAGCAAAGACTCCAATTGTTAGGGGGCCACCACTTTCTGCCAGGTTCAGACACGTGCAAAAACTCCTCTCTTGAGTTCCCTCTGTGCCAAAAAGCTGACCTAGCATAACTGTCCCAATCTGTGATCTGTGGCCAGTGTTCTTCCCAAGGCCTGATCACTTGCGGCCTTAATGTTCTCTCTGCTCAGGCTTCAGTGATACTGGAGCCAGAGAAATCTCTGCTCACACCAGGTGGTACCAAGTTCATTGATAAAATCAGGTGCTGGCCCCTCCATGACAAAAAGCTGACCTAGGATAACTGCTCCAATCCATGATCTATGACAGGAGTTCTTCCTAGGGCCCACCCACTTGTGGTGTTAAAGTTCTCTTCCTCATTGTTTTCAGCAGTATTGGAGCCAGAGAAATCTCTGTTCCCACCCAGCAGTCCCAAGTTTACCAGTAAAAGCAGGTGCTGAATGTAGATCCATGGAGCGTCGCAGGTTCTCTCGTGTGCTACGTTCTCTCCACTGCCTCAGAGAGGTCCCCAATGACCTTTCTCACCTGTCGGTTGGTGCTCTGCTGGGCAGGTTCACCTGTTTTTGTTATTTTTTCCCCCTCTGGGTAATTGCTCTGCCCCTTTCTCCTTTCTAATTCTATTCTCCTGAATTTGGCCTACTCTGACTTAATGAGCTGTTCAGAGCACCAGAATCCCCATTTTAAACTGCTGCACCTAGTTTTTCAGACACTAAGATGCTAGAGGGAACTAATGTGGGGACTAGAAAAGAGACACCCGTGTTCAAGTAGCTTTGATGTGTTTTCATTCTCATTTGATTCTAGGAATTTTTTATTTCACATTTTATTTCTTCTGTTACCCAGTAGTTTTAAAGTAGTTTTTTAAAATAAAGATTTTATTTGGTTTCCATGTATTTGTTTTTTCCCCCGATCTTCCTATTATTGATTTCTAACTTTATAATGCTGTGATATGAGAACATACTTTGTAGTATTTCAAAGATTTTAATATATTCAAAATTGCTTTGTGACCTACTATATGGTCTATTCTGGAAAATGATCAATTTTCAATGGAAACGAAAGTATATAGACCTTTTGCAGGGTGGAGTGTTCTGTATGTGTTTATGCAGTCAGGTTGGTTGATTGTGTTGCTGAGGTCTTCTGTATCTTTGTTGAGTTTATTTCTAGTTGTTTTGTTTTTTATCAAAAGAGGTGTGTTAAAGTCTTCTACTATTACTGTGGATTTGTCTATTTCTCTTTTCAATTTTGTTAATGTTTGCTTTATGTATTAGGGGGCTTTGTCTTTGGGTTTGTAGATGTTTATTATGGTTATGTCCACTTGCTTCATTGACCCTTTAATCATTATATAATGGACTTTCTTGTCCCATACACTGGTTTTTGCCTTGAAATGTATTTTATCAGAAAATAATATTGCACTCCTATTCTTTTTTGGTTGTCATTTACTTGATACATATTTCTTCTTTTGATTTTTAATATATTTTTATCTACAAGTCTAAGATGAGTCTTTTGTAGGCAGCATGTTGATGGGTCCTGTTTTCTTATTCATTTTGTCACTTTCTTTCTCTTAACTGCTTCACTTAATCTATTTAAATTCAGTGTAATTATTGATAAGTATGAATTTACAGTTGTCATTCCTTTGTGGGTTTTTTTTTTTTTTTTTGTGGTGTTGATGATTTAATTTTTCCGTATATTTTTCTGTGCTGCATTCATTTTGTTATCAGGTTTTCTTTTTATTTTTGTTGTTCCTGATTTTGTGTTTACTAAGTACTTAACATTTTCTTCTGCCTTTTTGATTAGAAGATTTATTAATTTTTCTATGGTTATTCTCCCTAATTTATTTTTATCTTCCTAAGTTCAATACAATTTGTTCTATCTTGACACCATCCAGATTTCCTCTCCATTTGGAAGTTGTGTAATTGTACTATTTATTCCCTCCTTTTACTTTGTAGTTGTCATTGTTTACATATTAATACCATTGGTTCCCTAGTTTAAGTCTTCTAGTTTTATTTTTGAGAGTTCTGTTTCTTGGTTGGTGTTCAAGTAATGTTATCATATGTCTTAATCTCAGGTTGTTGTCTGATGTTGATTCTCTGTGTTAAGGACTCCCTTTAACATCTCTTGTGAGGTTGGTCAGGTTTTACAAATTCCCTTAATTTCTGTTTATCTATAAATATTCTAATTTCCCCATCATATTGATGCACAGTTTTGCTGGACATATAATGTTTGGTAAGCAGTTTTTCTCCTTTCAGGGTTTTATATATATGTTATCCCATTGCCTTCATACCTCCTAGTTTTTGGCAAGAAATAAAAACTTAAGTCTTGGTTGCCTTTTGTAGGTAACATTTTGTTTATCTCAAGCTTCTCTCAAGATTCTTTCTTTGATTTGGTTTTGGAAAGTTTTATTATGATATATTTTTGTCACATTCTTTTGGGTTCTGTCTTTTATGGGATTCATTGAGCTTTGTGGATAAATATCTTTTCATCTTCCACTGTATTAGGGAAGTTTTATGCCAGCAAATCTTCAAAATTTTTCTTT
>NW_006921733.1:8310629-8324848 GCF_000298275.1 Orycteropus afer afer
TTGTTTCTTTTCATGTCAACCCATCAAAATTTTTCTTTTTTTTTTTTTTTTCCTTTTCTTTCTTTTTTTTTTTTTTTCCTCCTCCTTGTTTTTGAATTGTGGTCACACATAAATGTTTCCTGTTGATATTGTTCTTTGTATTTCTTAAGTTTCTTCATTCTTTTTTTTTCCCTAATTTTCCCTCCTACAATTCAGTGTCATGGGTTTATCTTCTAATTTACTGATCCATTCATCAATGGATTCAATTCTACTTGTAGTTGTTAAGTTTATATGTCAACTTGGTTGGGTCATGGTTTTAAGTGACTGAGAATCTGGATGTAGTTATTCCCCATGATGAGATTGTCATCGCCTCCATGGTGACATCAGCTGTGAACAAATAAGTGTTTGCCTTTGGGGTGTGGTCTGCTTCCAGTATATAAGAAGTTATCAGAGGTTTCTAGCTTTTTGGTATATTTGGATGCTGCAGTTGGCTGAGTCTTTATCTCTAGTTCCTGGACTTGAACCAGTGGACTGCTGTGTTTCTTGTTGATTGTGGGATTGTGCTATTTTACCTGTCAATTGGGGATTAGTCAGCATCAGCAGCCAGCAGCTGCATGAGCCACAAGAAGCCTCCAGCTCCAGTGAGCCAGGATAAGGGTCAGAGCTGTAGTTCAATATCTAGGTGCCATCCCCTGGCCCCCTGGAGCTGGCACTCTGAATTTGGACTACTAGCCTCCTCAACTGTAAGAGAATAAATTCTGGTTTGTTACCACTTGTGGTATACCTGCCATAGAAGCTTTAGAGAAACTTCCAAAGTGTTATCTATCTCAAAAATTTTAATGTTAATTTCCTGGATTTCTAGTTGTTGTTTTTGTAAGATTTCTAAATATTTATTTATTTTGTCATTTTGCTCCTGTATTATTTTCCTGAATTCTTCCAGGGTATTGGCTTTGTTTTCTTTGATATTGTTTGTGATTTTGAGCTCTTGGAAAGGTCTCTATATAAATCTTTTGAATTCTTTATCAGGTAATTCTATTATCTGTTCTTCCTCAGGGAGATTCCCTGCTTCTTTACTTTGGCCACTTACTTGTGCCATCTTGTCCTGTTTGTCTGCATGATTTGAAGTTGTCTATTGTCTTTGAGACATTTTGAAGTTATATGTATTAGTTGATTATGTGTTGTTGTTTTTCACCCCTCCCCCCCTTTTGTGTGTTCCTTTGTTTTGAAGTATCCACATTGGCAGGGAGGGTGTGCTACTTTGGTTCCTAATTTGGTGACACTGGAGTGCTTCCCACCTATCTCCTGGTGAGTGGAGTAACTCGTGGGGGTATGGCATGGTTCTCTATTTGAAGAGCAATTGTGGGCACAGTGAAATTTTTTGCCCACCATCTGTTGTTGATTCAGTGGTGTAGGAGTTGGTGGAAGCATTCACCCATTGGGTGTGGCAGTAAGTGGTAGGTGTGGCTGATTAAAAAACAAAACAAAACACCTCACTGCCATCGAGTAGATCCCAACTCATAGTGACTCCTCCTTGGGTTTCTAAGGCTGTATCTCTACAGAAGTAGATGTCTATTGGGGAAATGATGTCTATTTCCCATTGGATGAGACAGAGAGAAAAAAGAAAGAAAGAAAAGCTATATGAGAGAAAAAAATGGATGAAGTAAGGGAAGACTTAGAGGAAGAGAGAAAAACAATTACTTAAAAAGGGAGAAGTACAAAAAGAAAAGGAAAATGTAGAAAAGGAAAATAAAATTTAAAAAAAGGTGACACTACAATGCTCCCCTGCACTTCAAAGGTTGTAGGCACATACCAAAATATTCACTGTAATTTGTTCCATCACCTGCAGTGGTGGCAGGAAGCTGTCATGCAATCCATGGGAGCACATGGCTGAGGAGGTAGCAGAAGCCTATCACATGGTCTGCATATGCATGCACCTTTGACAGCTCAAAGTCATACCTTACATAAGAATATGACTATTAAGCATATGGGCACCAGATGCACAGAGCAGGATCTATGTGCACATCTCGTTCGGATGGGGGCACAGCACAGCATGAGGCTGCTGGTGGAAGAAGAAAGTCTGAGCAAATCAAGTGGGTGGGTGTTTGTCGGGGGGTTCTTTAGCCCCTGCCTTGGTATGTAGGGAAGGCTTCACACATGGTTATTGGAAAGCTGTGGTGCAGACAATGGAGTACACACTTCTCTGGTCACTGTCCACTGCCATGGCCTGGTGCACATAGCCAATTATCTAGACCCTGGTGTGACTCAGTTAATAGAGGGTTCACCCTGAGTTCAGTGTCTCAAACAGCCACGCAATCAACCTTCTCAATTGCATAAGCTCTCAACCCAAATGACTAGGGATCATCCCAAATTGCAGGCTCTCTCCTTGCTCTGCAGTTGCCAGTACCACTGGAATTTTTGCCTGCTTTCCTGCCCTTTCCTCTCCCAGATCTAGCTCACATTTTTCTCCCCTTGTTTCACTCCTATCTGTAACAATGAGGACTGCATAATATTGACTTCTCACTTGTGTATGTTGCCTTCTGTGCCTCAAAATGGCCATGTTGTGGTTAGACCTCCATTCCGTCTTTCTCCTCATTCACTGTTTTCATTAGGTCTGTCTTCCCAATCAGTGTTTAATACAATCATTTATCCCTTCATTTGAAGCTCAGAGTTTCACAATTATCATCTGTATGTGTTTCATTCTTTTCTTTTTTTTTTTCGAGTCTATGTTGTAGAAGGATTATGTGGAGTGTGTTATCAAGATGCCATCTCATGTTCTCCCCAGTTAGGCACATTCAACTACTGGGTTTGGGGGAGATGGAAAGAATCACAATGAGGGTTCACCTCGAAATAGATAAATAAGGTTGGGAAAAGAGATTCAAAACTGGTCCTCTATATAATCTTATTGAACATGATATTTATGATGACATCTTTCTTCAAGACATGTTTAGGTACCATCATTGACATTCCCCAGGTATACATCCCAAACTCACCAAAAGCAAAGACAAAGAAAGAATCATGAGAGCAGCACGGGAAACATAAAAAATTACATACAAGTGGCAAAAAATAAGAATAAGTTCAGACTTCTTGGCAGAAACCGTGCAGGTGAGAAGACAAATGGATGGTATATATAAAATCCTGAAAGAGAAAAATTTCCAACCAAGAATTATGTACCCAGAAAAATTGTCCCTCAAATATGATGGTGAAATTAGGACATTTCCAGATAATCAGAAATTAAGGGAATTGGTTAAAACCAGACCAACCTTATAAGAGATGCTAAAGGGAGCCCTTTGGACAGAGAAGCAACAATAGCCAACAACAAATGACCATTAATATACATGATGTATAACCCAGAAACCAATCCGGCTATGGAAGTGTCCAAAGTAAATAAGCCTACAAGATTGTAAGCAGGGAACCAGAGACATCAATTGACAAATGAGGACAACTACACACCAAAAAAGAGGGAAAAAACTGTGTTGTTACAGAACTTTCAGATGCTAGGGACGTCCAGACAACTACAAGATAGAATGGACTGTTCTAAACTTGGGAAGAAAACTATAAATCACAGGGCAACCTCAAAGAAAAATGATAAACCTTAACATCAAAATAAAGAAGATCAGCACAAATATTTAGCAAATACTAGAATAATAGCAGTGAAAGAAGTGATAACATAATTTGTAAACAAAACGAGTTCAGCATAGAAAGTTGTATAGAACAAAGAAATCGACACCACAAAAAAAAAACTTAACAAAAATGACAGCAACAATTTCATATTTGCTGATAATTACATATCTGGCAAGGGACTTATTTCTAAGATTCATTGAAAACTCCAACACCTCAACACCAAAAGAATTAAAATTTCCATTAAAAAATGGACAGAAGACATGAATAGACAACTTCACCAAGGAGGATATTCAGGTGGCCAGCTAATACATGAAGAGATGCTCACAATCTTTGGCCATCAAAGAGATGCAAATCAAAACAACAATGAGATACCATCTCACCCCAGCAATGATGGCAAAGTACAACGAGGCAGAAAATACCAAATGCTGGAGGGGATGTGGAGATATTGGGACTCTCATACACTGCTGGTGGGACTGTGAAGTGATACAACCACTGTGGAAAGCAATATGGTGATTCCTTAGAAAGCTGGAATTGGAGATGCCATATGACCCAGCAATCCCATTACCGGGTATATATCCTAGAGAGGTGAGAGCCAGGACAGGAACAGATACGTGCACACTCATGTTCATCCCAGCACTATTTACAATAGCAAAAAGATGGAAACAACATAAGTGCCCATCAGCAAAAGAGTAGATGACCAAACTATAGTACATACACACAATGGAATGCTATGCAGCACTAAAGAATAACGTAGAGTCTGCAAAACACCACATAATATGAATGAACTTGGAGGATATTATGCTCAGTGAAATAAGTCAATCAAAGAAGGACAAATATAGTATTAGTTCATTGTTGTGGAAGGTTGAGGAAAGGTTTATGTATGAGGGAAACTTTGTTGGTTGCCAGGGGTGGGAGGGAAAGGGAGGGAACACTGAAAAAAAAATGCATTGACCCATGTCACTTTAGTTTTGTGTATTTCATTATACATAAATTATATTTAAATATTTAAATAAAATGCATTAAAATTTTTTTCTATTTCCTGTGAATCCTAAATGTTTACCCATGGGGATCAACGAACTTTAATGAATCAATCAAAGTAAACAAGAGGGGGGGCATGCCTCATCTGATTCTCAAAAGCCAATTGCCTTTGTTCTGTATCTTCACCCCTCCACATGTCAGATGGAACCAGTTATAATGACATAGAATCACTCGCCTTGAAACCATGTTGTTTTGTTGTTAGGTGCTGCTGAGTCAGCTCTGACTCATAACAACCCTATGTACAACACAAAAAACATTGCTTTGTCCTGCACCATCCTCATAATTCTTTCCATTCTTGACCCATCATTTCAGCCAATTTGTTGCATCCCTGATGCACATCTTTCCTGATTTTAAACCATACAGTATCACATTGTTCTGTTCAAATAACTGTCTCTTGTTCTATGTACAGATTCCTCATGATCACAATTAAGTTTTCTGGAATTCCTATTTTTCGCAATGTTATCCATGATTTGTTATGATCCACACAGTCAAAAGCCTTTGCAAATAAATAAAACACAAGTAAACATTTTTCTGGTATTCTTTGGTTTCAGCCAAGATCCATCTGACATCATCAATGATATCCATCATTCCATGTCCTCTTCTGAATCTGGCTTGAATTTTTGGCAGTTCCCTGTCAATATACTGCTTTCATTTTTTAATTATTATTATCATCAGTGAAACTTTGCTTGCCTGTGATATTAATGATATTGTTGGATAATTTCCACAATCTGTTGGATGACTTTCATTGGAATGGGCACAAATGTGGATTTCTTCCAGTCAGTTGGCTAGGTAGCTCTCTTCCAAGTTTCTTGACATAAATGAGTGAGTGCTTCCAGTGTTGGATTTGTTTGTTCAAATATTCCAATGAGTATTCCTTCAATACCTGGCACCTTGCCTTTTGCCAGTTCATTCCATGAAGCTTGGATTTCTTCCTTCAATATCATTGGTTCTTGATCATATGCTACCTCCTGAAATTGCTGAACATCACCCAGTTGTTTTTGGTATAGTGCCTCTGTGTATTCCTTCCAGGTCCTTTTGATGCATCCTGCATCGTTCAATATTTTGGCCATAGAATCCTTCAATATTGCAATTTGATGCATGAAATTTTCTACAGTCCTTTCAGCTTGAAAAATGCTGAACATGTTCTTCTCTTTTGATTTTTGAACTCCAAGTCTTTGCACAAATCATTATAATACTTTACTTGGTCTTCTTATGTCACTTCTTGTAATTTTCTGTTCAGCTCTTTTACTTCATGACTTCTTCCAAACTCTTTAGTTACTCTACATTCAAGAGCAAGTTTCAGAATTTCTTCTGGCATCTATTTTCATATTTTCTTCCTAATGACCTTTTACTTTCCTATGTATGATGTTTTTAATGTCATTTTCACAACTCTTCTGGTCTTCAGTCATTGGTGATCATTGAGTCAAATCTATTTTTCCAATGGCCTCTAAATTAAGTGGTATATAATCAGGGTCATATTTTGGATCTTATGGATTTGTTTCACTTTCTTCAGCTTCATCTTGAACTTGCAGATGAGCATTCGGTTGTTCTTCCACACTCAGGTTCTGGCCTTGTTCTGACTGATGATATTAAGCTTCTCCATCACCTCTTTCCACAGATGTAGTTGATCTGATTCCTCTGTATTCCATATGTGATGTCCACATGTATACCACTATTTATGGTGTTGAAAGAAAGATGCTTGCAATGAATAAGTCGTTGGTCTTGCAAAATTCTATCATGTGATCTCCAGCATAATTTCTATCACCAAGGCTATATTTTCCAACTATCAATGCTTCTTCTTTGTTTCCAACATTTTCATTTCCATCACCATTAATTACCAATACAATTGATTGAATATTTTGTCAATTTCAGATTGCAGAAGTTGGTAAAAGTCTTCAATTTCATCATCTTTGGCTTTAGGGGTTGATACATAAATTTGAATAACAGCATGCAAAGGAAGTAGTCTTCCTTGTAGGTATGTAGATAGTATCCTATCATTGACAGTACTGTTCCACAGGATAGATCTTGAACTGTTCTTTTTGACAATGAATGCAACACCATTCCTCTTCAATTTGTCATACTGGCATAGTAGACCAAATGATTGAACAGTCAATAGCCAATACTAGTTGTTTTCAGCTCCTTAATGTCTAGGATGTTGTCACTTATACATTTTTTCCCCATTTCCAGTGTTCCTAGATCCATATTTTATTCTGATTATTAATGGGTATTTGCAGCTGCTTTTTCTCATTTTGAGTCATGCCTCACCAGTAAGTGAAAGTCTTGAAAACTTTACTCCATCTCATCTACACCACTAAGGTTGACCATATTTTGAGGAGGCAGGTCTTCCCCAGTCATATTTTGATTGCCTTCCAGCCTGAATGACTTATCTTTCAGCATCATTGAAATCGTAGAGTGGTGAACTTCTTGTAGCACCTCTTTCTATGTTATACAAAAAGAGGAAGAGTGCAAGGAATGAGTCTGAAAAATGTCAGGCATTTAGGCATTTTCAATCACTCAATCACTGGCAAACTCAAAACCAAACCAACTCACTGCTGTCGAGTTGGATCCAATTCATAGCAACCCCTCCTTGGGTTTCTGAGGCAGTGTCACTATCGATGTAGATTGCCCAATCTTCCTTCTGAGGAGTAGCTGGCGGGTTTGAACTGCCAGCCTTCTGGTTAGCAGTCAAATGCCTTAGGCACTATGCCATCAGAACTGGGGCACTGAAAAGTATCAAAATGGGGTACACTTCAAAGTAGAGAAATGAGGTTGGGCAAAATGAGCTTTCTGCTGGGCCTCTGCATAATCCTATTGAGCATGATTTTTATGTCATCATCTCTCATCAAGACACATTTAGGTATTTTCATTAACCCAAGCCATGACACTATCCAAAGATAATCTGCTAACACCTCAAGATGCTTACCACAGGTGTTTTTTTTTTTTTTTTTTTTTTTTTTCCAGCTGAGTGTCACCCTGGATTTGAGTATGCACATATTTTCTGCAGGATTCCCAGGAATTGGAATGATGTCAGGGATAGTAAGCCAACAGAGATCCTCCTCAGAAACTGCTTTAAAGAACACAGAAGTAAGACAGAGGTCAAGGGAGAGAAATTCATTCCTTTGTAGCTATGGTTCAAGTCAGTTATTCACAAATATATCAATAAAGTAATACTTTGCCAAATAACCTATTACATATTCTGCTGACCATTGACAGCAAGCAAGAAACAAGTGATATAAAGAATTTGAGGTCTCTGGACATAGAAAAATCTATCAAGAGTTTCCAGGCAGAGAGGAGGCATTTCCATTGATTACCCCTGGCTCTGGTAGCATAGTGGCTAAGACACTTGCCTGCTAACCAGACGGCTGGTGGTTCAAACCCAACAGCCACTCCTCGGAAGGAAGGTTGGGCAATCCTACTTGTGTAGTGATACTGCCTCGGAAACCCAAGGAGGGGTTGCTATGAGTTGAGTTTGACTCAACGGCACATAACAACAACAACAACAAACCCCTGGCTGATATATTGAAGAAACCCATAGTTCTATCCATCTGCACTTTCCAATGTAAGGAAACTCTGAGGAAATGATACTGCAACATTCATAGAAACCTGAGAATCTACTGATGAGCTGCCACTACATTCAGGATTCCATTACTTTTCAAGAATTATGGTAACATGTCTTTCCAAAAATGCCTATCTTTTAGTGTGTGGTATCACTCTTGACCCACATAGGAACCAAATTCATTTCAAGTCAAAATAATCAGACCAGGAAGAACCCTCCTCATTCTGTTTTCAACAAGCAGGGGAACCCTTAGACTACACAGAGGAAGGCTTGCATCACATTTCTATAGGATTCCAGTGAAATTTCAGTAAAAAGTCATCATTCTTCATGCACAAGGATGCAGCAAGTCTTTCGATCCTTGGGGAGAGGATCAGCCAATCATGACTTCCTATTGACTGAAGTACTGAAGCTATTCATTTCCAAGGGCTCAGTCTTAACAACTGTATCATCTTTTACAATGCCTTTCTCTACACAGACAACTGTTTTCTTGGGAGATAAGGTCAGGTTCAGACTACTCAACACTTTATCTAATTCCAAGATTCATGGGAAAACCACACTGCACAACTGTAGGTTCTGGCGTCAACTAGACCTAATTTAAATTCAATTATATATTATTATTCAATTATTATTTCAATTATGGAAAGTTCACCAGTGTTGCTGCTACAGAATCTAACCCTGCATATCCTATAAATATTTTAGAAAAACATACTTGTCCAGTTGTGCATGTCTCCTAATTTAATATGAAATATTGCACTGGGCTCCAGAATATCAAAGATTACTTAACTTGAAATTATTTCACGCTTCTGTGAATCCTAAATCTTCACCCATGATCATCACCACTTGGTAAACCAAGGTCAGAAAGTAAGAGAAGACAGGTCTCATCTGATTCCCAAAATCAATTGCTTGTGGGCTGCATCTTCCCTGTTCAAGTTTCAGCTGAGACCAAATGTAACAACATAGAGAGACTCACCTCGAATCTGTGGGCTGATGACTTAAAAAAAAAAAAAAAATGGAGCAGGTGTGCAGAGATACTTCATCCCTATATCTTATTTGACTTTGATAACAAGATCCAGACAGGTACTCTCATTCTTCCTGATTTTCAGATGAGGAAAATGAAGTTCTAAACTCTACTCAATAGGCATATGTTTAAATGTTTAAATGCTTGATAGTATAAGTCACTACTGCCCAGTGTAAATTAGTTATTCATATATTCAATATTTTAGAATTTATTTTTAACTTTTAAACTATTATTTGGGTGAAATTTTAGAGAGAAAATTAATTTACCATTCATAACACTTTTTTTTTTTTTTTTTTGCAAACTCTGGTCATTGCAACCCCCAAAATGTAACAGCACTCATCCCACTACCTCCCTATGTTTACCATTTCCTTTTGTTCTTCTTTCCTATCACTTCCTGTCTTCTTAGCTTTATCCTTGGATAAATGCTGCCCTTTTGACATCATACAGTTGATTGTTCTATAAGTATATACCTTCTAGTTATTATTGTTCACTTTATAAGCATGTCTATCTCTTGGCTGAAAGTTGAAGCATGGTGGTTGAGTTCAGTCCCTGAAGAAATGATGAATATTTTGATAGTGAGTGTTTCTAAAGAACAAAAGAGAGGGAAGGACACAAAGAATAAGCCCAGGAAATTTCAGAACTTAGGAATTTTTTATCACATGAGAAGGTAAAAAGAATCAAAATGGAGGTCCACTCCAATGTAGAAAAATAAAGTGGCACAAAAGGAGCATCCTGCTGGGCCTCAGGGTAATGCTATTGAGCCTGATTTTTACATCACCATATCTCTTCAAGACAAGTTGAGGGGTCATCATTGACCCAATCCATAGTACTATCCATGCATCTATCCCATAAAACCTCAAGATGCTTACCACATATGTATTCTACAAATTTTCAAACTGTATTGATACTGCCTCGGAAACCCAAGGAGGGGTCACTATGAGTCGGGGCTGATTCGGCAAATAACAACAACACTGGATTGTGCACATATTCTCTATAGACTAACTGGGCAGGGGTTAAATGGCCCCAGGGGCAGCAGACAAAGAGCAATTTTTCACACAAACCTTTATCAAAGGAGATAGCAGTAAGACAGAAAGCAAGGGATAGATGTTCATTTCCTCATGGTTATGGCGCTGAGCAGCTATTCCAAATAGCATCAATAAAATGAGTACTCACCAAACAAACAAACCAAACTCACTGCTTTTGAGTCAGTTCTAACTCATAGCAAACGCCCCTGTCTTTCTGAGGCAGTATCTCTATGGAAGTAGATTGCCCATTTTTGCTTCCGAGGAGTGGCTGCTGGGTTTGAAACACCAGTCTTCTGGTTAGCAGTCAAATGCATTAGGCCACCAGAGCTCCTTGAGAACTCACAGAATACCAATGACATGAATAAGAAATGAATTGGGCAACATGATAACACAACCAACTGAAATAAAAAGGATGTCAAAATACTTTGAAGAACTGTACTCCAAAAACTTTGAAAATCTAGAAGAAATGGATAGATTTCCAGAAATGTATCATTTACCTAACCTAACACAGAATAAGGTGGAAAATTTGAACAGACCCATAGTGAAAGAAGAAATTGAACATATCATTAAAGAAATTACCAACAAAAAAGAAGTCCTGACCCATATGGTTTCACTGAAGAATTCTACAAAAACGTTCAGAGAAGAAGTGACACAAATCCTATTCATTATTCCAGAACATAGAAAAGGATGAAATCCTCCAAAATTCATTTCATGAAGCAAACATAACCTTGATACCAAAACCAGGTAAAGACATCACTAAAAAGGAAAGGGCAGACCAACATCCCTCATGAATATAGACAAAAAATCTTCAAAAAATCCTAGTCAATAGACTCCAACAATCTACAAAATGATGATGCTGATGATAATAATACATTATGACTAAGTGGGATTCATACCAAGCATGCAAGGATGGTCCAACATTAGAAAAACAATCAACATAATCTATCACAAAAGTAATACAAAGAAAAAGAACCACATGATCATATCAATCAGTACAGAAAAGGCATATGATGGAATCCAACACCCATTCCTGATAACTCTCAGAAAAAATAGGAATAGAAGAGAAATTCCTCAACATAATAAAGGCCATATATGCAAAAACAATAGTGAACATTATACTCAATGGAGAGAGACTGAAACCACAACCCTTGCAAACAGGAACCTGACAAGGATGCCCTCTATCACCACTCCTACCCAATATTGAGTTGGAAGTCCTAGGCAGGGCAATAAAACAAGAAAGGAAAACCAAAGATATTCATATTGGTAAGGAAGAAGTAAAACTATCCTATTTGCTGATGATATGATCCTACACATAGAAAACCCAAGAGACTCAATAAAAAAATCTACTGGAATTAATTGTGAGATTTAGCATACTGGCAGGATACAAGATCAACATACAAAAATCAGTTGGATTCCTCTAAACCAGCAAAGAGATTGCTGAAATGGAAATAAGGAAATCAATACCATGTACAATAGCTACAAAAAAAAAAAAAAAACAACTTGGGAATAAATCTCACTAGGGACACATAGGACCTGTACGAAGAAAACTACAAAACACTACTTCAAGAAACCATAAGAGATCTGCATAAATGGAACAATATACCATGTTTGTGGATAGGAAGATTGAACATTGTGAAAATGTCATTTCTACCCAAAGTGATCTATACGTTCAACACAATCCCAATCCAGATTCCATCAATTGTTTAAAGATATGGAAAAAACAATCAATAACTTTATACAGAAAGGAAAGAGACCTCAGATAAGCAAAGCACTACTGAAGAAGAACAAAGTAGGAGGTCTCACACAGCCAGATCTCAAAACCTACTCTACAGCCACAGTACTGTCAAAACTGCCTGGTGTTGGTACAAGGACAGATACATAAACCAGTGTAATAGAATTGAGAAGCCAGAAATAGATCCATCAACCTATGGTCAGCTGATTTTTGACAAAGGACTGAAATCCACTAAATGAGGAAGAGATTGTCTCTTTAACAAATGGTGCTTGCAAAACTGGATATCCACTTGCAGAAAAATGAAAAAAGATCTTACCTTGCACCATACTCAAAAACTAACTCCAGATGGATCAAAGACTTAAAGGTGAAACCTAAAACTATAAAGTTCCTAAAGGAAAAACAGGGCCAAATTTAGGGGCCCTCATTTATGGCATAAATAGACTATCAAGCATACCCCAAAATACACAAACAGCAGAAGATAAACTAGATGAATAGGACCTTCTAAAAATTAAATTTTTATATGCTTCCAAAGACTTCTCTAGAAGAGAACCTACAGATTGGGAAAAAAATATTCAGCAATGACATATCTGACAAGGGATTTATCTCTAAAATTTATAGAAAATTCCAACACCCTGACAACAAAGTGACAAATAATCCAATTAAAAAATGGGCAGAAGACATGAATAGACACTTAACTAAGGAGGATATCTAGGCAGCCAACAAACACATGAAGAAAGGTTCATGATCATTAGCCATTGTTGTCGTTGTTATGTGCTGTTGAGTTGGACCAACTCATAGCGACCCCTCCTTGGGTTTCTGAGACAGTATCACTATGGAAATAGATTGCCCAAACTTCCTTCTGAGAAGTGGCTGGTGGGTTTGAACTTCCAGGCTTCTGGTTAGCAGTCAAGTGCCTTAGGCACTACACCACCAGAGCTCCTCATTAGCCATTAGAGAGATGCAAATCAAAACAAAAATGAGACACCATCTTGCTCCAGCACTAAGGCAAAGTTCAACAAAACAGAAAATAACAAATGTTGGTGAGGATGTGGTGAGTTTGGGACTCTCACACTACTGGTGGGACTGTACAATGATATAACCACTGTCGAAAGCAATGGAAATGCACTATAAAGTTGGAATTAGAAATATTTGATCTAGTAATCTCATTTCTAGGAATATATCCTAAAGAAGTGAGATTCAGGACAAGAACAGATATATGCACACCTATGTGCATAGCAGCACTATTTACAATAGCAAAAAGATGGAAATAACCTAGGTGCTCATCAACAGAAGAAAGGATAACAAAATTATGGTTGACACACATAAAGGAATACTATACAACACTAAAGAATAATGTAGAGGACTCAGGTGGCAAGATGGCGGACTAGGCAGAAAGACTGCACAGACCCTCTTCAACAAAGAAAAGGGAAACCAACTAACACAAACACAGAAGATAATCCTGGACCCCTGAACCTTGAAGGGAAGGATATACAAGTGGACTAAACCCCAACTAGCAGAAGAATTTGCATGAAAATACCAAAAAAGGAGACATACGGAGCTGCGGTCTGGCATCAATCCTGAGCTATCCTGACGACACAGACAGCTTGGAGACTCCCGAGTGGTGGGAGGACTTAAGAATTAACCTAAAAATCACCCTGCTAGCCAGGGACTGCACAGAGTACTGTGTACGGTGGCTGGGGAACAAACAGAGAAGGTGAAGAGAAAGGTGGGATGAGCTGTGGACTTTTGCTGCTCTGGAGGACGCTGCCATTTTGAAGACTTAAAAAGCGGCTTGACTATCTTGGATATTTAAAGAGAAAGTGCTCTAGCAGATTCCTGGGGCTTAAGAACATGTTCTGCTTCCAGCAACCCCAAGGACACTCAGGACCTGCAAGACTGACAAGTTTTTTGAAGGTTATTCGATTGTAATTTGTGTCTAATTGAGTGGGAGACAACATCAGTCCCCATAAGACACAACTACACACACACCTCCTGAAACTTCACTTACTGAGTGACAGCCACTACCTCCTTCTCCACCAATGGGCCAATGATAAAAAACCACCAAGAAGAGCCGGAATCCCCCTTGGCTGCTCTTCACAAACAGTTAACAGAGATATAAATACAACAATGCCACGATGACTCAGAAACAACAGACCATCACGGTCCACACAAAGAAGCAGGATAAAGTGAAAGAAACAAGAGAGCATGATACAGACCCAGAACACATCCCTGAGGAAGAAGCAGCATTGG
>NW_006921733.1:8326393-8339047 GCF_000298275.1 Orycteropus afer afer
ATGGGAGGTCCAGACAACAAATATGAATCCTTTTGCACATACAGTACTGCACTGTCAGTGAAGGCAAACATGGGTATATGGATGGATAGATGGGTGGACAGGCTAAACAATTAGGTATGTCTATGAAATGGGGAGTGTATCCAAGAACATACATAAGGTTGGCAGACAATGATCCTTTAAGTTTATGTGAATGATCAGAATTCTCAGGTATATAGTAGAGCTGACAGGGGCAAGTTTGTGGTCACTGCTTGGTCACAGCCAGCTACCCAGAGGAACCGAGTAGTTGAACCTGCGGGCTTGGGACCATAGTCTCAGGGGACATCAAGCTCAATTGGCATAACATACTATATAAAACATTGTTCCTCCTCCTACTTTGGCAAGTAGTGACTGGAATCTTGAAAGTTAGCAAGCTGCCATCTAGATTCAATTATGGTCTTTCCTCATCCAGGGCAAAGAGGAATGAAGAAAACCAAAATTCATGGAAACAATTAGTCCTAGTGACTGGTACACCATTTGATCTGCAGCCTATACAACTATGAGATCAGAAGAACTAGATGGTGCCCGGCTACCACTGACATCCACTTGGAAGGGGATCTATGTAGCAGATCTTTGATAGAGAATGAGAACAATGTGAAACAAAACTCAAAATCATTTGGAGAAAAAAAAGGGGGGGCAGGTTTGTGGGTCTGATAGAGTCTGGTGGAACCACTGAGACTATGGCCTCTAGCTGCCCGTCAGGTCTGGAATTGAACCCACACCGGTGGTTTCCAGCCAAACAGAAGACAGGCATATGAGTTGAACATTTACCTGAGGTAGATACACTCCTTGGAGAGAACAGTCATCAAGAAAGAAGGGCTGCCTATGCACAAGGAGACAGCTCAGGGGGCAGGAGTGCATGGAGGAAAGGACAATGGGAAGAGGTAACTATGGGGAGGAAGTGGGAGGGGACGTGTTGCATTGTAGTAAACTGTGGTCAATGTCATGAGACAAAGTATATGTAAAGTGCTGTATGGAAAGTGAATTTGCTCTGTAAATATTCACCCAAATCACACACACACAGACACACACAAAAGAATAATGTAGAATTTACAAAACACCACATAATGTGGATGAACTTGGAGAATATCATGCTGGTGAATAAGTCAATCACAAAAGGAGAATATTGTATTGGTTCATTACTGTAAAAAGTCAAGAAAATATTTATATATGGAAGGAAACTTTCTTTGTTGGTTACCAGGGGTAGGAGGAGAGGGGATGGAACACTAATGGATAGGTAGAGACAAGTATTGATTTGGGTGAAGGGAAGGGCAGTGTACCAAGTGTGAGTGATCAACATGGTAACATTGAGGAAGAGGAAGACATAGAGAGGTACATGAGAGGTACAGACTACAAAGATGAACTTTTTTACATGTACAGTACTGTATTGTTAGTGATGGAAAGCATTGAACTAAGGATGGTTAGATGTGTGGACAGGCTGAACAATCAGGTTATGTCTAGGCAGGGGGGAGTCTGCCTATGACCATGTATACTGTTGTCAGGTTCTTCATGTGTATTTGTATGTGCTTTTAGAATGTCCATGTGCATAGTTGATCTGAGAAGGGATAGGTTGTGGTGGCTTCTTGACCATAGCCAGATACACAGAGGGAGCAAGTAGATGGACCTGTGGGCTCAGGACCATGGTTGCAGGGGACAAGCTCACTTGGCATAACATACTACACAAAAAAGTTGTTCTACAGCTTATTTTGGTGAGTAAGATAAAAAAACAAGCTCAGTGCCCTCAAGTCGGATCCGACTCATAACGACCCCTCCTTGGGTTTCTGAGGTGGTATCATTACAGAAGTAGATTGCCCAACCTTCCTTCCAAGGAATAGCTTGTGGGTTTGAACAACCAGGCTTCTGGTTAGCAGTCAAATGCCTTAGGCACTACCCACTAGAGCTCCCATTTTGGTAAGTAACTACTGGAAACTCAACAGCCTGCAAGTGGTCATCGTGATGTGCAGATATGTCTCTCCTCATCCAGAGCAAAGAAGAATGAAGAAAACAAAAGATACATGGAAACAATTAGTCCAAATGACTGTTAGACCATGTGATCCTCAGCCTATTTGACCATGAGACCAGAAGAACTAGATGGTGCCAATGTACCAGTGTCAAGTATTCGGAGGGGGAGTGGAGGAGATCCTGGATAGAGTGTGAGAACAATGGTGAAAGAAAACTCAAAATCATAAAAAAAAAAGGGACTAGGTTTGCTGGTCTGATAGCGCCTGGTGAGACCCCTGAGTATACAGCCCCTTCATGTTTGGAATTGAACTCACGCCTGTGACTTCCAGCTCCAAAAAAGATAGGCATATGTGGTAAACATTCATATCGTGTAAATACACTACTTGGAGCTATCAACAATGGGAGAACAGAAGGGCAGTGTTTGCACAGGGAGACAGATTGGGGGAGTAGTGCAAGGGAGGGAAGGATACTGGGAAGAAGTAACTATGGGGTGGAAGTGGGAAGAAAGCTGTTACATTTTGGGGAATTACAGTCAATGTCATGAGAAAAAAATGTGTATGAACTGCTTTATGAAAAATGAAATTGCTTTGTAAAATTTCACCCAAATCACAAAAAAAATTTTTTAAAAAAGTAAGTACTCACAAAAATAATTCATTACATAGGCTTCTGACTGTTGACAAGTAAGATAAGAAGTCCTATAGATCTCTGGACATAAAACCACATTCAGGATGTTCTATAGATAAAGGAGAGGAGAATTTTCCCTTAATTAGATATGGCTGATATATTCAAGGAAGTCATATTCATATTCACTGACATTATCCGTTGCACAAGAACTCTCAGGAAAGGACAGTGCAAGTGTCACAGAAAACTAGGAATATACAAAACAACTGTCATCGCACACATAATTGTATTTCTTTTCAAGAACGGTAACAACACCTCTTCCTAAAATTGAAGGCTGTGGCTAATATAGTACTATCCTTATCACACTTCTTGTCACTTATGACCTAGACATGGACCCAATTCACCTCAACCAAAATAATCACAGTAGAAAGGATCCAATCCTTCCATATTTCAACCAGAAGATCTCTTGGAACACACAGAGCAAGACTCAAGTCTTTTAATGTTTCCAATGAACATTCAGTGAAGAGTGATTTTTTCACATGAGGAAGAAAGCATTAGGTCTTCACTCTTTTCAAAGTGGAATAAGTCAGGGCTTCTTGTGGCCTGAACTGCTAAAGCTAGTCTAGCCATCTCCAAGGCCTCACCATCAAAAACTGACATTATCCTTCACATTGGCAATTCTGCACAGAAAATTAGTCCTCTGTTATTTGGAGCTAAATTCAGGTGTCAGACTACTCAACGGTTCTTCTAATTCCAAGATTTATGGAAAAACTGTACTACTGAACATTAGGTTCTGGCTTCCATAGACAAAGGCATTCAATAATGGAAAGTTCACCACTGTTGATAGTATAGCTCTACATCCCATAAATATTTTAGAATAATACATTTCTCCCAATTAAATATGACACCAGGGTATCAAAAATCACTTGTGGAAATTGTTTCAAGTTCCTATAAATCCTAAATATTCAGCCATGAGGATCACCATCATTTAGTGTATCAGTCAAGGTCAAGAAAAAAAGAGGAGATATGTCTCATCTGATTCCCAAAACCCAATTTCATGTGGGCTGCATCTTCCTTGTCCAAAGGTCACATTAGACTAATTATGGTAACATAAAGACACCTATTTTGGATCCATAGAATGCAGATTTTCTTGGCAGTGCATTTGGTATAGGACTAGGGACTATATCTAATGGTAAATGAACCAGTCTACTCGGGACCAGAGTTTATGTGAAAGAAAGGCAATTTATTTTGATGCTGTACTTCAAGAAACCAGGGGAACTCACTCAATTCTGTCTCCTCAAGCCAAATCTTGAATTACAATTTTTGTTATTGTTGTTGGTAGGTGCCATTAAATCATCTCTGACTCACAGTGACATTTTGTACAACAGAACAAAACACTGCCTGGTCCTGTGCCAGCCTCACAGTCCTGGCTATACCTGAGCCCATTGTTGCAGCCACAATGTCAATCCATCTAGTTGAGGGCCTTCCCCTTTTTCGTTGACCCTCTACTTTACTAAGCATGATATCCTTCCCTAGGGAATGGTCCCTTCTGACAACATGACCAAAGTAAGTGAGACAAAGTCTGGCCATTCTCACTTCCATGGAGCATTCCACCTGCACTTCTTCCAAGACAGATTTGTTAGTTCTTTTATCAGTCCATGGTATTTTCAGCATTCTTCCCAACACCACAACTCAAAAGCATCAACTCTTCATCAATCTTCTTTATTCATTGTCCAACTCTCACATGCATATGAGGCAATTGAAAATACCATGGCTTGGGTAAGGCACACTTTAGTCTTCAAGGAGACATCTTTGCTCCCCAGCACTTGAAAAAAGTCTTTTGCAACAGATGTGCCCAATGCAATATCTCATCTGTTGTCTTGAGGGCTACATCCATTGGTTTTGATTGTAGAACCAAGTAATATTAAGTCTTTGACAACTTCAATTTTTTCTCTATTTATTGTGATGCTAACTTTTGGTCCAGTTGTGAGGATTTTTGTTTTCTTTATGTTGAGTTGTGTGGTAGTTCAGTTTCTGTGGCAACTTGGCTGGGCCTGGTTGAGTGGCTGGGCAGCTGGTGGTAGTTAATTCCCATCAGGAGACTGGCAATCAACTCCATGGTGGAATCTACTATGAGCAGCTGGGTAGCTGCCTTTGGGTATGTGGTGTGCTTCCTGTATATAAGGAGAAGCCTTTAGGTATGGTCTCTAGCTTATGACATGCATGTAGTTGTGTCATCGTTCAGCAGCCTGCTAAGCTCTGCCGACCTTGGGACTTGCAATGGACTTAAGTTAATGGCCTGCCGTATGGTTTGGTAACATCGGGACTGTGCCTTTTTACTTGTCAACCTTGGGGCTTCTCAGCCTCAGCAGCCTGCAGCTGTCTGAGTGAAGAAATGTCTCTAGCTCCAGTGGGCTGGGAGCAGGAGGCAGAGATGGACTCCAAGGTTGAGGGGCTTTCACCTAGCCCCTAGAGTAAAAAGGCACAGTCCCAATGTTATCAAACCACAGGGAAGGGCATTAACTTAAGTCCATTTTATGTCCCAAGGTTGGCAGAGCATAGCAGGCTGCTGAGTAACAACACGGCTACATGCAGGGTCCAAGTGTGCCATAGGCTAGAGACCATTCCCAAAGCTGCTGCTTATATGCGGAAGCAGACCACTTACCCAAAGCAGCTACTTAGCTGCTTGTGGTAGATCCCACCATGGAGTTGATTGCCCATGCATCATGGGGAATAACTACCACCAGCTGCTCATCCACTCAACCAGGCCCAGCCAAGTTGACACACAAACATAACTACCACAAGTTGTAATCCGTACTGCAGACTGTAGTCTTCAATCTTCATCTGTAAGTGCTTTAACTCACCCTCACTTTCAGGGAGCAAAGCTGTGTTGTCTGCATATCACAGGTTGTTAATGAATCTTCCTCCTGCATCTTCCTTGTTCAGAGGTCACATCAGACCAATCCTGATACCACATTCTTTTTCATATAGTCCAGCTTCTCAGGTTATTTGGTCAGCATACAGATTGAATAAGTATGGTGAAAAGATACAACCCTGACACACTTCCTGATTTTAAACATGCAGTGTCCCCTTGTTCTGTTTGAACAACAGCCTCCTGGTTGTACAGGTTTCTCATGAGTACAGTTAATTAGTCTAGAATTCCCATTCTTCTCAAAGTTATCCATAATTTGTTATGATCCATAAAATTGAATGCATTTGCATATTGATAAAACACAAGTAAACAACATTCTGGTATTCTTTGTTTCAGCCAAGATCCATCTGACATCGGCAATGTTATCCCTCATTCCACATCCTCTTCTGAATCCAGCTTACATTTCTGGAAGTTCTCTCTCAATATATCGTTGCAACTGTTTTTGAATTATCTTCAGTAAGATTTTACTTGTTTGCGATAATAATAGTATTGTTCAATTATTTCCACATTCTGTGGGATCACCTTTTTTTGGGATGGGTACAAATATGGATCTCTTCCAGTCAGTTGGACAGGTAGCTGTCTTCCTAATCACTTGGCATAGCTGAGTGAATGCTTTCAGAGTGGCATCCATTTGTTGAAATATCTCAAGGAGTATTCCCTCAAATCCTGTTACCTTGCTTTTTGCCAATCCCTTCAGTGCAGCTTCGACTTCTTCCTTCAATACCATTGGTTCTTGATCATATGCCACCCCCTGACATGGATGAAAATTGACCAATTCTTTTTGGTATAGTGACTCTGTATTATTTCCAGCTTCTTTTGATATTTCTTGCATCATTCAATATATTGTCCATAGAATCTTTCAATATTGTAACTCAAGGCTTAAATTTTTTCTGTAGTTCTTTCAGCTTGAGAAATGCCATGTGTGTTCTTCCCTTTTGGTTTTCTAACCTCAGTTCTCTGCACATTTCATTATAATAATTGACTTTGTCTTCTTGAGCTGCTCTTTGAAATCTTCTGTTCAGCTCTTTTATCTTATCATTTCTTCCATTTGCTTTAGCTACTCTCCACTCAAGGGTAAGTTTCAGAGTCTCTTCTGAGATCCATTTTGGTCTTTTCTTCCTTTACTCTCTTTTTAATGACCTTTTGCTTACTTCATGGATGATGTTCTTAATGTCATCCCAGAACTCCTCTGGTTTTTGGTCACTGGTGTTCAATGCATCAAATCTATTCTTTAGATGGTCTCTAAATTCAAGAGGGATATGATCAAGGTCAAATTTTGACTCTCATGAACTTGTTTTAATTGTCTTCAACTTCAAGTTGAACTTGCATATGAGCCATTGATGGTCTGTTGCACAGTCAGCTCTTGGCCTTATTCTGGCTGAAGATACTGAGTTCCTCCAACTCTTCTTGCTACATATATATTCAGTCTGATTTCTGTGTACTTGATCTGGTTAAGTGCACATGTATAGCTGTCATTTGTGTTGTTGAAAAATAAGTATTTTCAATGAATAAGTCATTGATTTTGCAAAATACTATCATGCAATCTCCATTTCTGTCACCAAGGCAATATTTTCCAACGGCTGGTGATTCTTCTTTATTTCCAACTTTTGCATTCCGATCACCAGTGATAATCAACACATGTCAATTGCATATTCAGCCAATCAGACTGCAGAAGTTGATAGAAATATTCAATTTCCTCATCTTTGGCTTTAGTGGTTGGTGCATAAATTTGCATAATAGTTGCATTATCTGGTCTTCCTTGTAGGCATATGGATCCTATCACTCACAGCATTGCACTTCAGGATAGATCTTGATATATTCTTTGTAATAATGAAACCATGCCATTCTTCAATTTTTTGTTCTGGCATAATAGATCATATGGTTGTCTGATTCAAAATGGCCAAAACCAGTCAATTTCAGCTTACTAATAGTACATACTAGTATTACTTACTAATATGCAATATTTTCCTTGTTACTCTTATACCTCACACCCTCTTGGTGAAAGGAGGTGTGGCCATCCCTCACTCCCATCCCATTTCTGGGCTGATAGTAATTCCATCCCAGTCTGTGTGCTCTGACAGAGCCTGGGTAGCCTGCTCCATCCAGCCCAGATTTTGTTTTCCTTTTTTTTTTTTTTTTTTCCTGTTTTAAAATGACTTTTTCCATCCTGTTTATTATTCGTTCTTCTTCCCTTCCAAGTTTCTAGTTTTCAGATTTTTCCCTCTTCCCCATTCCTGATCCTCATTTTTTTCTTTTGGTTAACCCCATTCCTTATTTTTCTTTTGCCTTTTTTTTTTTTTTTTTTGCCTTTTTCTTAATTATTCTCCTACTCTACCTCTTTTATTACTCACTCCACAGATATTGCAGGTTTTTTTCTTTTTCTTTTCTTTTCTTTCTTTTTTTTTTTTTTGTTAGTGATTTTTCCAGTGTGTTTATGTGATGTGTCTTTTTGTCTGCTTGCTTTTACTTTGTTGATGGTTTTTTAATCACTATTTGTTCTGAGTGGGAGACAGCAACTATGCCTATATGATGCAACCACACCCACACCTCCTGCAGCTCCACTTACTGAGAGACACCACTTCCTTCTCCATCAACTGGCCAGTGATAAATGACCATCAAGAAGATCCTGACTTACCCTTTACTGCTCTTCACAAACAATTAATAGAGATCTAAATACAACAATTTCACAATGTCTCAGAGACAATAGACCATCCCACTCCACACAAGAAAGGAAGATAAGGCAGTAGAAACAAGGGAGCAGGAAGGAAGAAGCAACATTTGAAATCCTTAATATAGAATTCAAAAGAATTACATCTTCAAAGGATTGAGAGACAAATCAAGGGAAACACTGACAAAATTAAGGAAAACACAGACAAAATGCTAGAACAATTTCAGAAGAAAATACAAGAACAAAATGATAAAATAAATAAAAAATTAGTAATGATACAAAATCTACAGATAGAAATCCAGAAGATTAATACTAAATTTTCAGAAATAGATAACAGATTGGAAGGACAAAGAGTAGAATTGAAACAATGGAAGACAGAATTAAAGAGATTGAAGACAAATATCTGAATACATCTTTGAAAGGGACCAATCAGAAGAAAGATCACAACAAAATGATGAAAGCCTAATGTTCATGCAGGATACTATCAGAAGGAATAATCTACATCTAATCAGAATTCCAGAAAAGGAAAAGAAAAGATTACCACTGAGGAAATTGTCCAAGGTTTTGTGGAAGAGAATTTCCCTGATAGGATGAAAGATGAGAATACATCCATTAAGGAAGTCCAACAAACCCCAAACAGGATAGACCCCAAAAGAAAATCACCAAGATATATCATCATCAATTTCACCAAAACCAAAGACAAGGAAAGAATCCTGAAAGCAGCATGGGAAAAATGAAAAGTTACCTACAAAGGACAACCAATAATAATAAACTCTGATTTCTCAACAGAAACCATTCTAGCGAGAAGGCAATGGGATGGTATATATAAAACCCTGAAAGAGAAAATTTTCCAACCAAGAATTACATACCCAGCAAAATTGTCCCTCAAATATGATGGTGCAATTAGGAGATTTCCAGATAAGCAGATATTCAGGGAATTTGTTAAAACCAGACCACCTTACAAGAGATACTAAAGGGAGTCCTTTGAACAGAGAACCAATAACAATAAACAACAACCAACCATTAGTACATAAGATGACATAACCCAGAAACCAACACAGCTATGGAAGTACCCAACATAAAATAAGCTTACAAGATTGTAAATGGAACCATGGAAACATCAATTGGCAAATGAGGACAACTACTAAACAAAAAGAGGGAAAATACTGTGTAGTTACAGAACTTCTAAATGATGAGGAAGTCAAGAGAGTTATAAGATAGAATGGACTGTTCTAAACTCGAGCAGAAAATTATAAATCACAGGGTAACCTCAAAAAAAAAAAAGACAGACATTCACAACACAATAGAAAAGAGGACAAGCACAAATATTTAGCAAATACTAAAACAATAACAACAAAGGAAAGGCTAACATGATTCATAAACATAATGAGCTCAGCACAGAAAATTATATGGAACAAAGTAACCAGAAACTTCATGGAAAAACACATAACAAAATGAGAGCAACCAATTCATAGTTGTCGATAATCACACTGAATGTCAATGGATTAAATGTACCACTCAAGAGATGGAGAGTTGCAGGCTGGATAAGAAGACATAACCCATCAATATGTTGTCTCCAAGAGACACACCTTAGAGACAAAGACAAAAATAGACTAAAAATCAAAGGTTGGAAAAAGAGAAATCAAGCAAATGGTAAACAAAAAAGAGCAGGAGTGGCAATGTTAATTTCTGATAAAAATTGACTTTAAGACAAAAGCCACCATAAGAGACAATCAAGGACATTATGTAGTGATTAAAGGATCAATTGAACAAGAAGATATAACCATAATAAATCTCTATGGACCCAATGAAAGAGCCCTAAAATACATAAATCAGACTATAACAGAATTGAAAAGGCAAATAGGTGAGTACACAGTCATAGTAAGAGACTTTAATAAACCCCTTTCAATGAAAGATAGAACAACTGCAAAGAAACTCAACAAAGATGCAGAAGAGCTAAACAATACAACCCACCAACTTGACATTATATACATTGTGGTAGTTAAGTTTGTGAGTCATCTTGGCAGGGCCTGGTTGAGTGGCTGAGCAGCTGGATATAGTATACCCCATGATGAGACTGGTAATCAACTCCATGGTGGAATCTACTGTGAGCAGCTGAGTAGCTGCCTTAGGGATGTAGTCTGCTTCCTGTACACAAGGAGAAGCTTTGGGGAACGGCCTGTCGCTTATGGCTCGCTTGAACCCTGCATGTAGCTGAGTCGTTCAGCAGCCTGCTGTGCTCTGCCAATCTTGGGACTTTTAATGAACTTGAATTAATGGCTTTCCATGTGGTTTGGTAACATCAGGGTTGTGCCTTTAGGGTTGTCAACCTTGGGCTTGTTAGTCTCAGAAGCCGGCAGCTGAGTGAAGAAAAGCCTCCAGCTTCAGTGGGTTTGGAGCAGGAGACAGGGCAGAAGCCCAAGGTTGAATGTCTTCCACCTAGCTCTAGACCCCAACACGTTTTGAACTTGGACTTAAAGCCTCCAAACTGTAAAAGTAAAACTGTTTGTTAAAGCCATCCCATTTGTGATATATTTTTGTCAGAGTGGCACTAGGTAACAAGTACAGACATCTACAAAGCACTTCATCCAACAACAGCATAATATACATTCTTTTCCAGTGCATATGGAACATTTTCCATGAGAGACCATATGTTAGGCCATAAAGCAAGCCTTAATAAATTTAAAAACATCAAAATATTGCAATGCATCTTCTCAGATCATAATGTTATCAAATTAGAAATCAACAATAGGAAGATCAATGGAAAAATAGCAAACACATGGAAACTGAACAACACCCTCCTTAAGAACAAATGGATAATATAAGAAATAAAAAATAAAATAAAAAAATTCCTTGAATCAAATGAGAATTAAAAGACAACATATCAAAATCTTTGGGACACAGCAAAAAACGGTGATCAGAGGTCAATTTATAGCAACAAACGCACACATCCAAAAAGAAGAAAGAGTCAAAATCAACACTTTAAACCAACGTCTCCAAAATTAACAATAAGGAAATTATACATATTCAGTAATTTTCTGGGGAACCTAATCCATATTCAAAGCAAAGCACAGTAGGGACTACTTTTGGACAGGAACTGGCCTTGAAACTCTTCACTTCAGATTAACTTCCCTGAACTTTAGGTTGCTACACTTTGGTTCCTTCCAGTCTTCTGACAGCACCTATGTTCTAGGCAAGTCATCCATGGGACACAGACCCTCTTTACTATTATACTTGGGGGATTAAACTAGTTTTAATCTTTTCCTGAATTTCATAATTTCCTGGTTCCTGAAACACAATGATTATGTACAAGCTAACAAACACAATGGTTAAACACAAGCTGATATAATGGTTAAGCACATGCTGACACAACAGTTAAATGAAAACGGAGGGAGTTTAGAAACTCAGAGTTTATAGTTTGAAGTCACACAAATACAGGGAAAGAGCAAAGGAATGAGACTGGAAATCAACAGAGACAGACATTTTTGATCACTTGAGGAAGGTGAAAGTATTAAAATAGAAGTCCAATTACTAGTAAATGAATAATGTTTGGCAAGAAGAGTTTCCTGCTGGGCCTTCGTGTAATCCTATTGACCAGGATTGTGACATCATCATCTCTCTTCAGGACAAGTTGATATGTAATGATTGACACCAGCCGTGGCTCTCCCCAGGCATACATCCCCTTGACCTCAAGATGTTTACCACACTTATCTTCCTTCCAATCTAGTGTCAAACTGGATTGGAGTGTCCACATATCCTATGCTGGAATGGCCACAGGGACAGAAGACCAAGAGATAGTCTTTAGCAAGACCATCTCTTTTGGGAGAAATATCATTGTTTATTTCCTCAAGGTTATGACTTTTTCTAGCTATTTCCAAAAGTGTCAATAATGTCAGTTCTCCCACACATAATCTGTAGGCTGCTTATCACTGACAAAAAATGAGATAAGATCAAAGCCCATAGGTCTCTGGACCTATGACAGCTTTTCAAGATGTTACAAAGAGTAAATGGTAATACCCAACTTTATGCTCTGGCCTCCAGTAGCAGAGATGTTCGATTATGGAAGTTTACCAGTGGTGCCAGTACAGGTCTTATCCATCCACATCTCATAAACACTTTAGAAAACCACAGTTTTCCAGTTTTACATTTCTCCTAATTCAATATGACATGTCAGATGAGGTACTGTTGTTAGGTGCTGTCGAGTCATTTTCAACTGATAGCAACCCCATGCACAGCAGAACGAAACACCGCCTGATCTCGTGCCAGCTCCATGATCCCTGCAACAGTTGAGCCCATTGTCACAGCCACTGTGTCAATCCATCTCGTTGAAGGCCTTCCCCTCTTTTGTTGACCCTCCCCCTTACCAAGCATGACATCCTTCTCCAGGGAATGGTCCCTTCTGACAACATGACCAAAGTAGGTGAGACAAAGTCTG
>NW_006921733.1:8339586-8365957 GCF_000298275.1 Orycteropus afer afer
ATTGATTAAGTATGGGGAAAGGTTACAACCCTGACACACTCCCTTCTTGATTTTAAATCATGTAGTGTCTCCTTGTTCCATTCAAACGACAGCCACCTGGTCAAGTACAGGTTCCTATGAGTACAATCAAGTGTTTAGGAATTCTCATTCTTCTCAATGTTACCCATAATTTGTCATGATCCACACAATCAAATGTCTTTCCACAGTCAATAAAACACGAGTAAACATCTTTCTGGTATTCTTTGCCTTGAGCCAAGATCCATCTGACAGTAGCTATGATATCCCTTGTTCCACGTCCTCTTTTGAATCCAGCTTGCACCTCTGGAAGCTCTTTGCCAATATACTGCTATAACCATTTTTGAATTATCTTCAGTAAGATCTTACTTGTGTGCGATATTAATGATATTGTTCAATAATTTCCACATTGTGTGAGATCACCTTTCTTTGGAATGGGTACAAATATGGATCTCTTCCAGTCAATTGGCCAGGTAGCTGTCTTCCAAATCTCTTGGCATAACCTAATGAGTGCCTCTAGTGGAACATCCATTTGTTGAAATATTTCAGTGAGGTACTCATCTCAATGAGGTACTCATCTAAATGAGGTACTAAGTTATAAAAAATTACTCAACTTGAAATTATTTAAACTTACTTTGAAACCTAAGTATTCCAAAACTTTTGGTGCTGAGAAAAAGCAGTCCATAGAGTGAAATTCATAGCAATAAATGTTTACATTAAAAGGAAGATCTAAAATCAATAACTTAAAATGACAACTTGAAGAAATAGTCTAGTGCTAGGAGCTCTGGTAGCATAGTGCCTAAGGAACTTGACTGCTAATCAGAAGGCTGGAGGTTCAAACCCACCAGCCACTCCTCGGAAGGAAGGTTGGGCAATCTACTTCCGTAGTGATACTGCCTAGGCAACCCAAGGTGGGGTCGCTGAGTCGGGGCTGACTCGACGGCACATAACAACAACAACAACAACTTATGGTTATACCATAAATGGATGGCTTTAACAAACAAATTTTATATTCTCTCAGTTTTGAAAGCTAGAATTCTGAATTCAGGGTGTTGACTCTTGGAGAAGTCTTTCTCTCTCGGTCATCTCTGAAGGAATGTCCTTGTCTATTCTGAAATTCTGCTCCTGGGTGATCTTCATGTGGCTTGGCTTCTCTCTTTCCCAATCTCTGCTTGCTAGTCTGCCTGTTCAATCTTTTATGCCTGGAAAGAGATTGACTTAAGACACACACACTAATTCTTCCTCATTAACATAACAAAAATAACCCATTCCCAAAAGAAATGATAAATACAGAGATTGTGGTTCAGATATACAACACACATATTTTGGGGACAGACGATTCAATTTATAACATTCCACCTTTTAGTCCTCCAAAATTCATGCTTTTCCCACATGTAAAATACATTCACCCCATCACATTATCTCAGGAATCTTAAATTAACTCCAAATTCTAAATTGCATCTTCTAAGTCATCAAAGTCAAATATGAGTGAGACTTCAAGTGTATTACATCTTGGGGAAAAAATCCTCTTCATCTCTAAACCAGTGAAACCTATACTACAATGTATCTGTTTCCAAGTACAAACCACAACAAGGCAGGCATTTCCATTAAAAATGTGAGAAATTGTAGGAAAAGAAAGGATAAGAGGCACTAAGCAAGTCCCAAACCCAGCAGAACAATTTACATTAGCTATCATGGTTTGAAAATAATCCTCTATTCTCTAAGATCACCTAGGAAATGGTCCTGCCCTCTAGACTCTGGGTATTGGGCATGCTCTCTCCATTCTAGGTGGAGGACTCACAGCCTTGAGCTTCAGCTCCTCTTTCCAGGCCCCCTGGAAACTCCTTTTTCCCTGGCTTTTCGTGGCCCCATTCTCCAAGAGAATCTGAATGTTGACCTCAACTCCTCAGCTCCAGAAAAGTTGATTCTTTTGCCCCTTGGGTATGGTAACACTACCCTCTCAATTTTGAGCAATGGTCTTATCATCCTGAAATACCTTAACAGCAGCCCCACACTCCAGAAACAAATTGTCTATTATGCAACTCTTTGACACTTTGGAATCTGTGACCCCAAACTTTGTGATCCTGCTTTCTGTGCTCCTTCCAACAGTCCTGCTGATCTCTAAGCTGCTCTAGGGAGGGTCCTTTTGTTTTCTTGGAGGCTAACACATGTAGCTCCTTTGGCCTTTTTCTCGCCTGTAGAATTCCAAGAAACTGTATTCTTTCCTTTTGTTCTTTCTCTATCCCTTTCAGTCTAAGATCATGGGTTTTCTGCTGTGGTATTTGGTTAGGTCAATCAGTAACAGCCTTAATCTCTTTAACAACAGTTTGTGTAGCCATGTCCTTGGTGAGCATTCTAGGATTCATGTCCTTAGTTTATACAACAGAATTTTCAAATCTTCTAAGTTCTGTTTTCATTTTATAGTTCATTTTTAATACATCTCTTTCAGCTCACATTTTACTATAAGTGGCACCACACATCCCTTTTATGATCTTCCTTAGAATCTCATCAGCCATATATCCAAGTTCATCACTTACAAGCTCTTCTTTCTACAAAATATTTAAACATAATTCATAGTAGACCTTTACCAAAGCTCATCTTTCCAACATTGTCCAATCACATGCCGATCATTTCTTTTTAAAGTCTCACCAGAAGCACATTTAAAGTCCACATTTCTAGCAACATTGTGTTGTTGACACCATATGAATTCTCTAAGACTATAGAGACTCTCTGTAGCTCTCCTCATTTCCTTCTGAGCACTGAACAGATTTGCTTTTGGTATCCATAATTTTAGCAAGAGTCTCTTCAAGGCAATCTAGATTTTTACTATTAGACACCTTAAAAACTCTTCAAGTCTCTACCGATTACCCAATTCCAAAACCACTTCCACATTTTACATATCTGTTAGAACAACACTCCCGGTCTTCATTTCCCAGGGCTATTACTACATAAGTACCAAAAGTGGATGGCTTCAACACATAGAAATTTATTTTCTCACAATTTAAGAAGATAGAATTCTGAATTCAGGATGCTGGCTCTAGGGGAAGGCTTTCTCTCTGTGACAGCTCTGGAAGAAGGTTTTTGTCTCTTCTGAGCTTCTGCTCCTGGGCAAACTTCCATGTGACTCAATGTTTCTGTTTCCCCAGATTTTTTGTTTATTCTTTGATATCTTAATGAGATTGACACCAAAAACAAACAAACAAAAAGTTGGAGAGACTGATTTAAGACACACACTACACTAATCCAGTCTCATTAACATAACAAAGACAACTCATTCCCAAATGGGATTATAACCACAGGCATAGAGGTTCCAATTTACAACACATATATTTTGAGGACACAATTCAATTCATAACAAGTAAAAAGAGTAAAATATGACCAAAACTACCAGAAGAATGGAAATAATTAAGATAGGCAGGGAAAGGCAATATTCAATAAGGGGAGGTCAGCACAATATGATCTAAGTGGTGGAAGGCATAGGGAGGAGCACAAGAGTTAAAGGTAACAAAGGTAAATGGTATTACATACACAATCCTTCAGTAATAGTAACAACAATAATTTATAAGGGAATGCATAGATAGACAATCTGGACAGGGGTGGCAAGTTGAATTGGACTACATCCATGAATATATATAAGTTTGACAGAATATATATAGGTTTGACAGAGGTTATTTCTACCTACATATTTATATGTGCTGCAAAGTAGTATTGCATACAGGGCACAACATTATGAAAATGTCTTGTTGTGATTTTTAGGTACCATTGAGTCAGCTATGATTCATAACAACCCTATGTACAACAGAATGAAATACCTCCTGGTCCTCCACCATCCTCACAATCCTTCTTATTTTTGATCCCATTGTCGCAGCCACTGTCAATCTATCTCCCTGAAGATCTTCCCCATTTTCATTGACTCTCTACTTTCCCTAGCAAGATATCTTTCTCCAGGGACTGGTCCTTTCTGACAACATGAGACAAAGTTTGGCCATTCTCACTTCTGAAAAGCATTCTAGCCATATTTCCTCCAAGACAGATTTCTTTATTCTTCTTGCTGTCCACAGTATTTCCAGTATTTGCCAATGCCACAATTCAAAGACATAAATTCTTCTTCAGACTTCCTTATTCCTTGTCTAGCTTTCATATGCATATGTGGTGATTGAAAATGCCAGGGCTTGAGTCAGGAGCACCTTTGTTTCAAAGTGATACTTGGCTCTTTGACACGTAGCGTAGTGTAGGCACTTGACTGCTAACCAGAAGGTTCAAACCCACCAGCCACTAGTCGGAAGGAAGGTTGGGCAATCTACTTCTGTAGTGATACCACCTTGGAAACTTAAGGAGGGGTGGCTATGAGTCGGGTCTGACTCGAAGGCACATAACAACAACAATCTGCAGCAGATTTGCCCAGTGAAGTGTGTCTTCTGATTTCTTCACTGCTGCTTCCATGGGTGTTGATTGTAGAACCAAGTAAAATGAAATTCCTGACAATTTCTATCTTTTCTCCTTTTATCGTGATATTGCTTATTGGTCCAGTTGTGAAGGTTTTTGTTCTCTTTATGTTGAAGTGTAAGCCATACTGAATTGTGTAGTCTTTGATGTTCATCAGTAAATGCTTCAAGTCTTCTTCACTTTCAGCAATCAAGGTTGTGTCGTCTGCATGTTGTCAGTTGTTAATGAGTCTTCCTCCAATCCTGATGCTGTGTTTTTCTTCATATTGTCCAGCTTCTCAGATTATTTGCTCAGTGTGGTAGTTAAGGTTGTCAGTTTATATGTCAACTTGGCTGGGCCTGGTTTTGAGTGGTCAGACAGGTGGTGGTAGTTATTCTTCTTTGTTCAAGCCATCCTATTTGTGGTATATTTCTGATAGAGCATGAAGTAACCAAAATACTCAGTGTATAAATTGAATAAGTATGGTGAAACGGTACAACTTGATGCACACTTTTCCTGATTTTAAACCATTCAGTATCTCCTTGCTCTCTTTGAATGACTGCCTCTTGTTCTATGGATAGGTTTCACATGGGCACAATTAAGTGTTCTGAAATTCCCATTCTTTGTGATGTCATCCACACTTTGTTATGATCTGCACAGTCAAATGCCTTTGCAAGACAATAAACCACAAATAAACATCTTACTGGTATTCTTAGCTTTCAGCCAAGGTCCATCTGACATCAGCAATGATATCCCTCATTCCACTTCTGAATCCAGCTTGAATTTCTGCCAGGCCACTGTCAATATGCTGCTGCAATTATTTTTTAATTATCTTCAGCAAAACTTTACTTGCATGTGATATTACTGATATTGTTTGATAATTCCCAAATTCTGTTGAATCACCTTTCTTTGGAGTGGGCACCAATAGGAATCTCTTCCAGTTAATTGGCCAAGTATCTGTCTTCCAAATTTCTTGGCGTAAATGAGTGAGGATCTCCAGTGCTGCATCCCTTTGTTGAAACATCTCAGTGGGTATTCCATCAATTACTGGAGCCTTGTTTTTTGTCAGTGCCTTCAGTAAAGCTTGGATTTATACCATTGCTTCTTGATCATATGCTACCTCCTGAAATGGTTGAACTTCATCCAGTTTTTTTTTGGTACAGTGGCTGTGTATTCCTTCCATTTTCTTTTGGTATTTCCAGAATTGTTCAATATTTTATCTGTAAAATGCATTGCAGTTTGAGGTTTGAAGCTTTTCTTCACTTCTTTCAGCTTGAGAAATGCCAAGATTGTTCTCCCTTCTGGTTTTCAAACTCCAAGTATTTTCACATTTCATTATAATACTTTATTTGGTCTTCTCTAGTCACCCTTTGAAATTTTCTGTTCAGCTCTTTTGCTTCATGATTTCTTGCAATCTCTTTAGCTACTCTACATTCAAGAGAAAGTTTCAGAATCTCTTCTGGCATCTATTTTGTTATTTTCTTCCTTTCCTTTTTAATGCCATTTTACTTTGTTCATGTATGATGCTCTTAATGTCATCCCACAATGTGTCTGGTCTTCAGTCATTGATGTTCAGTGAGTCAAATCTATTCTTCGGAGGGTCTCTAAATTAAGGTGGGATATAACCAAGGTTATATTTTGGATCTTATGGACTTGTTTTAATTTTTTAACTTTCAACTTGAACTTGCATAAGAGCAATTGATGGTCTGTTCTACAATTAGCTCCTGGCCTCATTCTGACTGATAATATTCACTTCTCCATCACTTCTTTCCACAGATGTAGTTGATCAGATTTCTGTGTATTCCATCTATGAGGTACCCACGTACAGTCATTGTTTATGATGTTGAAAGAAGGTATTAGCAATAAATAAGTTGTTGGTCTTGCAAAATTCTATCATGTTATCTCCAGCATCATTTATATAAGAAAAAAAAAAGAAACCTCACTGCTGTCAAGTTCGATCCGACTCATAGTGACCTCTCCTTGGGTTTCCAAGGTGGTATCATTATGGAAGTAGATTGCCAAAACTTCCTTCCAAGGAGTGGCTAGTGGGTTTGAACCACTAGCCTTCTGGTTAGCAGTCAAATATCTTAGGCACTAAGGCCATATTTTCCAACTACTAATGCTTCTTCTTTGTTCCAAATGTTTTTATTTTATTTTATTCAGGTGTAAACATACACAACCAGACATTCGCCAACATAACAACTTCCACTTTTACAGCTCAGGGACATAGATGACATTTTTCATGATGTGCTACCATTATTGCTATCCTTTTCCAAAATATTCCAACACTATTATCAGAAACTCAATGCCCAACAAACAAAAGCTTCTTGTTTCTCCCATTCCTCTTACCCTTGGTAACCACTAATAATCTTTGGTATATAGATAGATAGATAGATAGATAGATAGATAGATAGACAGACAGATAGATAGATTGCCCAATCTTCCTTCTGAGGAGTGGCTGGTGGATTTGAACCACCAGACTTACGTTTAGCAGTCAAATGCCTTAGGTACTACACCACCAGAGCTCTCTCTCTCTCTCTCTCTCTTTTTTTTTTTTGGTTTCTAGGAATTTAGCCTCTGCTCTTCTCTCATCCCTGGTAACCAACAAAGAAACTTTTCTTCTATGTATAAGCTTTTCCTTGAAGTTTTACAATAGGGACAGATACAATATTTGTCCTTCTGTGACTGACTTATTTCAGTCAGCATAATACCCTCCAAATTCATCCATGTGATGTGGTGTTTTGCAGATTCTACATTATTCTTTAGGGTTGTATAGTATTCAATTGTGTGTATGTACCACAGTGTGCTTATCCATCACTTGGTTAATGGGCACTTAGGTTGTTTCCATCTCTTTGTTATTGTGAATAGTGCTGCAATGAACTTGGGTGTGCATATACCTGTGTCCTCTCTCTCACTTCTTTAGGACATATACCTAGTAATGGGATTGCTGGATCAAATGGCATCTCTATTTTCAACTTTTTAAGGAATCGCCATACCAATTTCCACAGTGGTTGTATTGTTTTACAGTCAAACCAGCAGTGTATGAAAGTCCCAATCTCTCCACATCCTCACCAGAATTTGTTATTTTCTGTCTTGTTCAACTTTGCTATTGATGCTATCGCATGGTTGTTTTGATTTGCATCTCTTTAGTAGTGAATGATTGCAAACATTTCTTTATGTGTTTGCTGTCTATCTTCTTTGATGTTCATGTCTTCTGCCAAGTTTTTAGTTGTATTGTTGATGTCGAGGTGTTGAAGTAATCTACAAATTTTAGAGATAAATCCCTTGTGAGATAGATATATTTTTCCATTCCATATTTTCTTTTTTTACTCTTTCAGAGAAGTCTTTTGATGCACTTAATAATTTAATTTTCAGAAGGTCTTAATCATTCAGTTTATCTTCTGTTGTTTGTGCATTTCGGGTTATGGTTGATAGTTTATTTATGCCATAAATTATGGTCCCTAAGTTTGTCCTTATTTTTTTCTTTGATGAAATTTATAATTTTAGGTTTCACATTTACATCTTTGATCCATCTGGAATTAGTTTTTGTGTATTGCTGAGTTATGGATCTTGTTTCATTTTTCTGCAAATGGACATCCAGTTTTGCCAGCACCATTTTGAAAGAGACTATCTCTTCTGTAGTTAATGGATTTTGGCCCTTTGTCAAAGATAACTGACCATATGTCGATAGATCGATTTCTGGGTTCCCAATTCTGTTCCACTAATCTATATGTCTATCATTGTACCAATATCAGGCTGGGTTTTGACTACTGTGGCTGTGTAGTAGGTTTTGAGATCCAGGAGTGTGAGACCTCCTACGTAGGGTTTCTTCAGTCGTGTTTTGGTTCTCCTTTCCATATAAAATTAGTGATTAGTTTTCCCATGTCTTTAAAGAATATTGATAGAACCTGGATCAGAATTGAATTGAATGCATAGATTGTTTTGGATAGTATTGAAATTTTCACAATGTTCAGTCTTCCTATCCATGAACCCAGTATGTTCTTCCATTTAAGTATATTTCTTATAGTTTCTTGAAGTAATGTTTTGTAGTTTTTTTGTACAGGTTTTTGTGTTCCTGGTAAGATTTATTCCCAAATATCTCATCTTTTTGGTAGCTATTATAAATGGTATTGATTCCCTGATTTCCTTTTTCAGAGACCTCTTTGCTGGTATAGAGGAATCCAACTGAATTTTGTATGTTGATCTTGTATCCTGCCATTATACCAAATCTCTCAATTAGTTCCAGTAGTTTTCTTGCAGAGTCTCTAGGGTTTTCAATATATGGGATCATATCATCTACAAATAAGGATAGTTTTACTTCTTCCTTACAAATTTTGATGCTTTTGATTTCTTTTTCTTGCCTTATTGCCCTGGCTAGGACTTCCAATAAAATGTAGAACAGAAGTGGAGATGGATGGCATCCTTGTCTGGTTCCTGTTCACAAGGGAAATGGTTTCAGTCCCTCTCCATTGAGAATAATGTTGGCTGTTGGTTTTTCACATATGCAATTTATTATGTTGAGGGATTTCCCTTCCATTCCTATTTTTGTGAGACTTTTTTTTTTTTTTTTAAATCAGAAGTGGGTGTTGGACTTTATCAAATGCCTTTTCTGAATCGATTGATACAAATATGGTGGTTCTTTTTATTTTATTTTACTTATGTAATGGATTACTTTTTTTTAAAATATTGAACAATACTTGCATACCTGGTATAAATCCCACTTGGTCATGATGTATTATTTTTTTGATATGTTGTTGGAATCTATTGGCTAGGATTTTGTTGAAGATTTTTACATCTATATTCATGAGGGATATTGGTCTATAGTTTTCCTTTCTAGTTATGTCTTTGCCTGGTTTTGGTATCAGGGTTATGGTTGCTTCATAAAATGAATTTGGGAGGATTCCATCCTTTTCTCTGTTCTGGAATAATTTGAGTAAGATTGATGTCCATTTTTAACTGAATGATTGGTAGAATTCTCCAGTGAGACCATTTGGGCGGGAAGTTTTTTTGTTGGTAATTTTTTATGACCATTTCAATGTTTTCTTTTGTCATGAGTCTCTTCAAATTTTCTATCTCAGTCTGTGTTTGTTTAGGTAGGTAGTGTATTTCTAGAAATCTGTCTGTTTCTTTGATGTTTTCTAATTTGTTGGAGTACAATAGTGAATAATATCCTAATATTATTCTTTTTATTTCTGTTGCTTCTGTTGTGACATCACTCGTTTTATTTCTTACTCATGTTATTTGCATCTTCCCCTTCTTTTCCTTTGTTAAGTTTGCCAGTGGCTTGTCGATTTTATTAGTCTTTAAAAAACCAACTTCTGATCCTGTGATCTTTTTTATTGCCTTCCTATTTTCTGTTCCATTTATTTTTGCTTGAATCTTTATTATTTCCTTTCTTCTCATGACTGAAGACTTTTTTTTTTTTCTCTCTTCTTTTTCAAATTGTTGGAGATGCTGAGTTAAGGTACTTATTTTGTCTCTTTCTTCTTTTTTGATGTGTGCATCTATTGCTGTAAATTGCTCTCTGATCATTGTTTTTGCTGTGTCCCAAAGATTTTGGTATGTTGTGTTCTCATTCTCATTTGATTAAAAAAATGTATTTTATTTTATTCCTTCTATTACACTCAGTGTTTTTTGAGTACAGTGTTATTCAGTTTCCTTGTGTTTGCTTCTTTTCCATTGGTCTTCCTAATGTTGATTTCTATTTTTATAACATTATGATCTGAGAAAATGTTTTGTAGTATTTCAATGTTTTAAAATTTATTGAGGCTTGATTTGTGGCCTAACATATGGTCAGTCCTGGAGTATTTTCCATGTGTGCTGGAAAAATGCATATTTTGCTGTTGTTGTTGAAGTGCTCTGTAGATGTCTATAAGGTGAAGTTGGTTGATCGTATTGTTTTGTTCTGCATCTTTGTTGAGTTTGTGTCCAGATGTTCTACCTTTTATTGAAAGTGCATTAAAGTTTCCTACTATGACTGTGGAGCCATCTGTTTGTGTTTTTGATTCTGTTAAAATCTGCTTTAAATATTTTGGGGCTCCTTCTTTGGGTGTTTAGATATTTATTATGTTTATGTACTCTTGTTCAACTAATCTTTTAATCATTATATAATGTCCTTCCTTGTCTCTTATGGTCATTTTTGTCTTAAAGTCTATTTTATCAGAAATTAATATTGCCACTCCTTCTTCCTTTTGGTTGCCATTAGCTTGGCATATCTTTTTCCAACCTTTAATTTTTAGTCTATTTTTGTCTTTGTGCCTAAGGTGAGTTTCTTGTAGACAACATTTTGATGGGTTATGTTTTCTTATCCAATCTGCAACCCTCCATCTCTTGAGTGGTGGATTTAATCCATTTACATTCAATGTAATTATCAACAAGTATGGATTTATTGTTGCCATTTTGTTTTGTGCTTTTTTGTGGTGTTGCTGATTTCTTTGTTCCATATAATATTTTGTGCTGAGCTAATTTTGTTTATGAGTCATGTTATCATCTCCTCCATTGGTGTTGTTTTATTTTGATGTGGTTTATTATTTTTCTTTGAGATTACCCTATAATTTATCATTTTCTCCCCTAGTTTGCAGCAATCTGTTCTATCTCACAGTTGTCTTGACTTCTGCACCATTTAGAACTTCTGTAACTACACTATTTATTCCCTCTTTTTGGCTTGTAACTGTCCTCATTTACTAATTGATGTCTCTGGTTCCCTGTTTACAACCTTGTAACTTTATTTTACTTTGGATACTTCTATAACTGGGCTGGTTTTTGAGTTATGTTGTCATGCATGCTAATCATCAGTTGTTGTTTGCTATTATTGGTTCTCTGCCAGAAGGATTCCTTTTAGCATCTTCGGTAAATTTGGTCTGGTTTTTAACAAATTACCTTAATTTCTGCTTATCTGGAGATCTCCTAATTGCACCCTCACATTTGATAGACAATTTTGTGGCTATGTAATTCTTGGTTGGAGTCCCCCTCTCCCCAGGGTTTTACAAATATCATCCCATTGCCTTTGTACCTGCATGGTTTCTGCCGAGAAATCATAGATTACTCTTATTGGTTGTCTTTTGTAGGTAACTTTTTATTTTCCTCATGCTGCTTTCAGGACTCTATGTCTTTAGTTTTGGTGAGTTTGCTGATGATATGTCTTGGTGATTTTATTATGGGATCTATCCTGTTTGGGGTTCATTGAACTGCTTCAATGGACATACTTTGGTCTTTCATCATATCAGGGAAATTTTCTTCCAACAAATCTTTGACAATTTTCTTTGTGGTATTAATCTATCACTTCCTGTTCCAGAATTCTGATTACACAAAAGTTATTCCTCTTGTTGGGATCCCACTTGAATCTTAGGATTTCTTCATTATGTTTTGATATTTTGTCTGATTGATTCCTTAACAAAGTAGTATTGAGGTATCTGTCTTCAATCTCATTAATTTTGTCTTCCTTTGATTCGATTCTCCTCCTGTGTTTGTTCAAAGTGTTATCTATTTCTGAAATATTAGTATTAATCTTCTGGATTTCTGTTTTTTGTCTTCGTATCTTTCTAATTTTTTTGTTTATTTTGTCAATTTGTTCTTATATTGTTTCTCTAGAGCTTTGTCTGTTTTCCTTAAATTTGTCAGTGTTTTCCTTGATCTGTCTCTCAATCCATTGAAGTACCCAAATATAATTCTTTTGAATTTCTCCTCAGGGAATTCCAATGCTGCATCTTCCTCAGGGATGTTTTCTGAGTTTGTATCTTGGTCCCTTGTTTCTTCTATTTTATCTTGCTTTGTGTGTGTATGTGAGCTGTGATGGTCTGTTGTCTCCAAGAGATTGTGATGTTGTTCTATTTATGTTTAATTTGTGGTTGTATGTTGGTGTGATTAATGCAAGAATTTTTCCCTTTATTTTGTTTTGATATATCTGTGTCATCAGGGTACTGTGCTCCTGTATTTGCTAGTTGTTAACACTTAAGACACTCACCACCTCTCTCCTGCTGGATGTGATAGAGAATGAGAGTATATATACAGCTCTGTTAGCTGTTTATAAAGGGCAGGGGAGGGTGTGTTAAGCTTATATTAGCCTCTGTTTCATTGGTCAGTTGGTGCAAAAGTAAATGGTGGCCCTCAGTAGGTGGGGCTGCAGGATGTGAAGTTATAGTTGGGTGGGTTGTTTTGGAATGGTTGACGACTCCCACTCAGATAAAAAAATAAAAAGAGAAAAAAGAAAAAAACAACAAAACAAAACAAGAGAATGAAAAACTCATATTGCATAAACAAACAGAAACAATCACAAAAGAAAAAAGAAAAATCCAATAAATGAGAAGATAAATTTTCAAAATATAATACAAAGGGATAAAAGAAAGATAATGAGAAAAAGAATAAGGGTGAAAAAAGACATAATATTTGAGGAAAATGGAATGAACAAGAGTAAAAGATTAGGGAAAACTGCAAAAGAAAGAGATTGGGAGAGCTAAAAGAAAGAAAAAGGAAGGGGATGAGAAAAAGGGAAGAGAAAAAAAAAGAAGGAAAAGAAAAAAAAAAGCAAAAACCAAGAATCAAGACTAGAAAGAGAGAGAGAGAGAAAAAGGAAGAAAGGAGGAAGATAAATAGAATAATTTAAAAGCAAACACACACACACACACACACACAACTGTGGTGGGCATGGCAAGGCACACAAACTCTGCCATGGCACACATTGGGATGGATCCCCTGCAGGTCAAGAAGGTGGGTGGAGGTAGGAGGATGGCCACACTCCTGTTCACCAAGAGGGCTCAGGGCACAAGAGTAACAAGGGGAATATTGCACCTCTCCAGTCATCAGTCTCCAGGGTGGTTGTCTGTGCGGTCCTTGACAAGCAGAGTCCACTCCCAGGTCACAGTGCAATCAAGAATGCTACCTACACACATCTGAACAGCTGAACCAGCTGTTTGGAAACATCCAAAATGGATGCATCCTCAGGACATCTACTGGCTGACCCCAGGTCCATCCGTCCCCTTCCTCACTGTTTTACCTTCTGGTCATCAGGCAACAATGCAGTCCTTGCCCATGCAGCCTTTGCTGAGCACAGCCAATTCTTAGTTGCTATTGGGAAATATTCAAAAAGATTGTGCCCTCAGGACAGCTGGCAGTCTACAGCTGTGTTTGTCTCCTTACTTACTGTTTCATTCAGGTTCTTCTTCTAGTTGGTATTTAATCCACTTCTTTATCCTTCCCTTCAAAGCTCAGGGTTCTAGGATTGTCTTCTGTATTGGTTTCAATTTGTTTCTCATTGTTTTGTTGTAGAGAGTCTGTGTAGCTTGTTTGCCTATTCTGCTTTCTTGCTGATACTCCCCCTTGTTTCCAATTTTTGCATTTCAATAATCAGTAATTGTCAATAAATCTTGATTGCATGTTTGGTCAATGTCAGGCCTCAGAAGTTGGTAAAAGTCTTCAATTTCTTCATTTCTGGCTTGAATGTTTGGGATGTAAATTTGATCAATAGTAGTATTAACTGCTCTTCCTTGTAGATGTATTGATATTATCCTGGCACTGTCAGGATTGTGCTCCAGCATAGATTTTGAAATGTTCTATTTGATGATGAACGTGATGCTATTTCTCTTCAATTAGTCATAGCAGTCATAGTAAACCATATGATTGTCCAAATCAAAATGGCCAATATTATTCCATTTCAGCTAATGAATGCCTATGATATTTATATGTTTCATTTCATTTTTGACAACTCTCAATTTTCCTAGGTTCATATTTCTTACATTCCACTTTTGGATTATTAATTAATATTTGTCCATTTCTTCTAATTTTGATATGTGCCACATCAGCAAATGAAAGCTTTACTCCATCAATATCATAAAGGTTAACTCTACTTTAAGGATGCAGTTCTTCTCTAGTCATATTTTGAGTGACTTTGAATGTGAAGGGTTCATCCTCCAGCACTGTTGTTGTTGTTGTTATTTGCCATTGAGTTGGCCCCGACTCATAGCGACCCCTCCTTGGGTTTCCGAGGCAGTATCACTACAGAAGTAGGAATGCCCAACCTTCCTTCTGAGGAGTGGCTGGTGGGTTTGAACTGCCAGCCTTCTGGTTAGCAGTCAAGTGCCTTAGGCACTATGCTACCAGAGCTCCTGCCTCCGGCACTAGATGAGACAATGTTTCATGGCTATTTATAAACTTTTTCAGCAATATATCATACAGAGTTTCACTATTATTCATAAGGCTTTTAGTGGCCAATTTCCCAGTCTATCTTATTCTGGAAGCTCTACAGAATCTTGTTCCCATGAACAATCCTGTTGCTATTAGAAATTCTGGTGGAAAAGCTTTCATCATCACAGCAACACACAAGGTAGCACAGTAGGACAAAATGACAGATGAGTGATGGGAAGATGTCCTAGTCATAACTAAATACCTTGAGGGAGTGAGTTGCTGGGTGTGGAGGCTCAGGACCACAGGCTTGGGGGACACTAAGGTCAATTGGCATAACACTTCCCACAAAGACATTGTTCTACATCCTATTTGGTGAGTAGTGACTGGTGTCTTAAAAGCTTGTAAGTGGCTTCTAAGATACAACCAGTGAGCTCTCCCCACCTAGAGCAAATAAGAGTTAAGAACATGAAAGATTCAGAAAGCAATTAGTCTGAAAGACTAATGGAGTACATGAACACCAGCCTCTATGATCCTGACACCAGAAGAACTAGATGATGCCCACTGCTGATCATCCTGAAAATGATCACAATAAGAGGTCTTGGATAGTGTAGGGGAAAATGTGGAACAAAACTCAAAATAATAAAGAAAAGAAAAGAAAACCTAATCTTACTGGTCTTATGAGAGCTTGTAGAACTCCTGCAACTATAGCCTTTAGACACCCTTCAAGTTAGGAGCTGAACTTAATCACTGTGACCCTATAGGAACCCAAACAATATACAGATCTGTAAGGCAAACTCTAATATCAGGAGGGTATGCACTCACATACAGTCAAGCATATGAGATAAAGAGGATGGCACTTGCCAAGGGATAGAACTAGGAAAGGAGGAGGAGATAGGAAGGAAGAATGAAGGGAAGGGGTGGACAAAGGGACATGGATGAATGCTGTTACACTGTGGGGATTGAAGTAAATTTCACAAAACACGATGAGTATGGGTTGTTGAATGGAAAACCAATTTGCTCTGTAAATATTCATCCAAATCACAATTTAAAAAAAGATAAGAGCAGAAATAAATGAAATAGAATACAGAAAAACAATGCAAGGAGTCGACAAAACCAAAAGCTTTTTCTTTGAAAGGATCAATAAAATATACAAATCACTGGCTAGATTTAGCAAAAAAAAAAAAAAAAAAAAAATGGAGGTGCATTTCAATGAGGGTAAATAAGATTGCACAAAAGAAGCTTCCTTCTGGGCCTCAGCATAACGCTGTTGAGCATGAGTTTTATGTCATTGTTTTGGTTACATAGTGCCACTCTGACAAGAATATACCACAAATGGGATGAGTTTAACAGGAGTTTATTCTTACAATTTGGAGGTTTTAAGTCCGAGTTCAAAGTGCCAGTCTCCAGGGGCTGGGTGAAAGCACTTCAACCTTGGGCTTCAGCTCTGCCTCTTGCTCCTGGCCCACTGAAGCTGGAGGCTTTTCTTCACTCAGTTGCTGGCTGCTGAGACTGACAAAACCAAGGTCAACAAGTAATAAGGCAAATTCTGATATTACAAATCACACAGCAGTCCATTAATTCAAGTCCATTAAAAATCCCAAGATCGGCATAGCATGACAGGCTGCCGAACAATGACTTAGCTACAAGCAGGGTTCAAGCATGCTATAAGCTAGAGACCATTCTCAAAGCTACTTCTTATATATGAAAAACATACCACAACCCGAAACCAGCTACTCACTTGCTTGTGGTAAATCCTACCATGCAGCTGATTGCTTGTCTCATCATGGGGAATAACTACTGCCAGCTGCCCAGCCACTCAACCAGGCCCAGCCAAAATGACACATAACCTTAACTACCACAGTCATCATCTCTCTTCAAGACAAATTGAGGTGTCCTCATTGACTGGAGTCATGGCACTCCTCTGGCATATAACTCCTTAAACCTCAAAATGCTTACCATGTCTTTCTTCCAGCCCAGTGTCAAACTGGATAGAAGTATGCACATACTTGCTGCAGTATACTTGTGGGTTTTGAGCAGCTCCAAGGACAGCAGGCCAAGAGAGATAATCCTCAGAAATATTTATCAAAGTATACAGCAGAAAGACAGAGGTCAAGAGAAAGCTGTTCATTATTTCATGGTTATGGCTCTTGCTAGTTATCCCCAAGTGTATCAACAAAGTCAGTACTCCCACAAATAACCTTTTATTTAGGCTGCAGACCACTGACAACAAGCAAGATAATAACAAGACACAGAAGTTACATATGTAAAATAACCTGTCAGGAAGTTCCATTCAAACAGGAGGATTTTCCATTAATTACTCATAGGCGATAGATTCAAGAAAACCATATTTGTGATCATTGGCATTGTCCAGTGCCTGGGAATTCTGAGGAAATGAAATTCTGTGGGAGAGTAGGGAGGCTGTCACAGAAAACTACAGATCTACAAATCAGCTCTCAGGAGACTTGGAAATGTATTTCTTTTCAAGAACTGTGACAATACTTATTTCTGAAACTCAAGGTTATTGCAAAAATGCCACTCTTGTTATGATGTTTGATGTCATTAATGACACACATGAGGATCCAACTGCCTAAATCCAAAATAATCACAGCAACAAGAACACATATTTTCCTCTATTTCAACCAACAGTGAATCCCTTGGAACATCAGAGTGAAAGATAACATGTCTTTATAAGATTCCAATAAACTCTCTGTTGATAATGAGCATTCCACATGAAGAAGGAAGCAGAAGGTTTTTCAGTCCTGTGTAGAAGAGCCATCATGGCAACCTGTGTCCTGAACTGCTAAAGCCAATCATCTCCAGAGCTTTAGCTTCAGTAACTGACATAATCCTGCACATTGACTTCTCTACACAGAAAAATGTGCAGCTACCTGTTCTTTGGCACTAGAGTCAAGTATCAGACTACTCTACAATTCATCTAATTCCAAGGATAATTGGAAAAGTATATTATAATTCCTTACATTCAAGATTTCTCTGACAGGGGCATTCAATTATGTGAAATTTGCCAGTGTTGTCAGTAACGATCTGCACCACCCACATCCTATAATTATCAGAGAAAACCATATTTGTCCTTTTGTTCATTTCTCCTGATTCAACATGAAACCTTAGACTGAGTACCAGGGTATCAAAAATTGCTCAACTTGAATTGTTTCAAATTCCTTAGGAATGTAAATACTCACCCATGAAGATCACAGCCACGTGGTGAATCACTCTTGCTCAACAAAAATAGAACATATCTTATTGCTTAAACTCAATTGCCTCTGGACTGCAGCTTCACTTGTCCAAGAGTCAGTTGGTACTAGTTATAATCACCTTTAATCCATGGAATGGTGAATTTCTTGGCTGCATGCAGAGAAGAAAAGAGTCAAGTAATGAGACTGAGAAATGTCAGACGCTTTAGGTATTTTTTATCAATTTAGTGAGGTGGAAAGAATCGATAAGAGGGTCCACTTCAAAGTAAATGAATAACGTTATCATTTCCTCCTGGGCAGCAGCATACTCCTATTGAGGAGGTTTTGTGTTATCTCTCTTCAATACTAATTTAGATCTCATAATTTACCCTAGAATTAGCACTCCCTAGGCATATACCTCCCTTAGACTTCAAGATGCTTACCATACATGTTTTTATTCCATTCCAATGTGAAACTGGAGCAAATTGTACATATACTCTCTGCTAGATACCTAGGTGTTTGGAAGAACTTTAGGGATAACAGGATACAAATGATTGTCCTCAGAAATTTTTATCAAAGGAGAGACCAGTTAAGACAAGGGCCAACAGAGAGAAGTTCATTTCTTCATGGTTAAGACTCTAGCCTGCTGAGATAGGAAGATGGCATTATACCAATAACCCTCAAGTTTGATTCCTCTTCCAACTTAGATTCTGCATAATTAGGAAAAGCAGAAACAAATAATTATACTGGAGTTATGAGCAACTAAACAAACCAAAAAACAAAACAAAACAAAAACACAACTAAGGAGAATATAAAATATTAGATTCAGCAAATGTGTAGAAGAAGAGCAGATTGAACAACTGAGGAAAATAAACAAACCCACTAAGTGGAGATGGAGATGGAGAGGATTCATTAGAAATACAAAAGAGGTCAGTGGAGGGAAGGAAATAATAATGGAACCCAGAGGCATTGGGGTTCCCACTGGGGGTTTTTCATGGTGACCTAGGGCTCTGAGTGAGTATGATTATCTTACTGGGAAATGGATCAAGACTCTCTGGGTTTGGGCTGCTGTGGAGTCCATAAAGGAGTAGGGGAAAGGGCAAAAATCCCTCTGAGTAGGTGGAGCCCTAGAGCAAGTGCATGGCAGTGGGCTGGGACTCAAATCTTCCTTGACTCCTTTTAGCACACAGTGGAATACAGTACTGGGTTTTGGCAGCTTCTCAATCCAAGCAGAAAGCAATGGCCCTCTACCCATTGGGGTCTCTGTCAGTTTTGAACCACAAGTCTTTGACTGACAAAAGGATGTAATCATTAGTAGATATCTCAGGACACAGACTACTCTGTCAGTGCCTGCATCACTGACTGAATTATCTCACTGCAAATGTGGAAAATTCTTTCTACCTTTCTATCCAGAGGCTTGCTTCTGGCACCTTTTCTTTTCTTTTTTTTTTTTTTTTTCCTTTCTTCCTTTTCTCCTCTGTCTCATCCAATAGAAGGAACACATTAAACCCCCATCAGGCAACAGCAGCTATTACAATGAACACCTCACACAATAGATAGGCAACACCAATAGATCTTGTGCCACAGAATCAATGATAGATGGTGGACAATCTGCTTGTCCCAACTCCAAATCCTTTTCATGATGAACAGAGACCTGCACCCACATCCCCACTGCTGATTCCACCAACACAGAGAGAGCTGGAAAGCAACCCAATACAGTTGAGTTAGTAACCAATGAAGTACACCTGCTCTACACTTTCAGATACAGTAAAACATAAAATCAGGGTGACACATAATCAATACTCAACTAACAATTAAAGGCAACAACTTCAAAATATCTAGGAAACAACAGACAACCTTAAATCAAACAAACAAACAAACAAAAATGGACTAGACAATAGAAACAAAAGCCCAAGCTAAAGAATTATCTATCATGGAAGAAGAACAAGCAATAGAACTAAGAAGGAATTCAGAAGGTATATATATATATATAATCTCCAAGAGCTCAAGGAAACCAAAAACAGAAACAATGAGAAGACAGAGAATACCCTGAAAAAATTCAGGAAGACCATTCAAGACCAAAATAACAAGATAAATATACCTTTAGAACTCATACAAAAACAGCAATTAGAAATCCAAAAGATAAACACTAAAATTACTGAGATAGATTATACAGTGGAAGGACAAAAGAGTAGACTAGAACTGCCTGAAGAATGCATTTCCCAACTAGAAGATAAATCTCTTGATGCCACCCTATATGAAGAAAAATCAGAACAAAGATTTAAGAAAAATGAAGATAACTTAAGAATTAGATGGGATGACATTGAAAGAAACAACACACACCTGATTGGAATACCAAAACAAGAAAGGGGGGTGGTGGAAACAACCTCACTGCTGTTAAGTTGATTCTGACACATAGTGACTTCCTTTGGCTTTCTGAGGTGGTAAATCTTTACTGAAGTAGATTGCTCAGTCTTCCTTGAATGGAGTGGCAGATGGGTTGAACCACCAACCTTCTGGTTAGCAGTCAAATGCCTTGGGCACTATGCTCCTTACCAGAACAAGAGGAGTCAAAAAAAAAAAAAAAACAGTAAGAAAAACCCACTGAGAAAATTGTCAAAGGCTTCCTAATAGAAAATATACCCCATATCATGAAGGAAGAAAAGAGATCTGTCTGAGAAGCTCAACAAATCCCATATAGGATAGATCCCAAGAGAAAATCACCAAGATATGTGATAATCAAACTCTCCAAAACCAAAGACAAAGAAAGAATCTTGGGAGGTGCTCAGAAAAAATGAAATGGCACCTACAATGGAGAACCAGTAAGACTAAGCTCTGATTTCTCAGCAGAAACCATGCAGGCCAGAAGGCAGTGGGATGGCATATATAAAATCTTCAATGAAAATAACTTCCAACTGAGAATTATATATCCAGCCAAATTGTCACTCATATAAGTGAGTGAAATCAAGACATTCTCAGACAAACAGAAATTAAGGGAATTTGTGAAAACCAGACCAATCCTACTAGAAATGCTAAAGAGAGCCCTTGCTATAGAGAATGACAAATTACAATCAAGACATTGATTTCTAAGTGGCACCACCATTTAGAAAACAACCCAGAAATGATCCTCAACATAAGCTCACAAAATAATGTACACAGAGAAATAAGGGAATCAATCTGCAGATGATATCAACAACAAAGCAAATAGAGGGAATAAAAGTTTTAATCACAAAACCTCCAAATGGAGAGGAAGACAGGACAATGTCTTTATAGAACTGACTAGTTCCAAACTAAGGGAGATAAGAATTTACTTCACAGTGATCACAAAGAAAATTAACAATCCTCCTAAGAAAACTCAGAAAGAAGAAATATACATCAACTTAGTAAGCACAGAACAACAATAATGAAAACAAAGAAGAAACACTTGATAACAAAATGAGCACAGCACAGAAAAAAAATTTGGGCCAAGGAAATCACCAACAACACAACAAAAAGCACAATAAAATGACAGCAATAAATTCATACTTATCACTAATAATACTCAATGTGAACGGTCTAAATGCACCAGTCAAGAAAGAGTGGAAGATTGGATAAGAAAAGTCACATAGATATGCTGCCTACCAGAGACCTACCTTAGACACAAAGAAAAAAAACAAAAATAAAGAGGTAAGGAATAATAATAATAAAGCTTATGGCAACCAAAAAAGGGCAGGAGTAGCAATATTAATTTCTGATAAAGTAGACTTCATTGTGAAAACCATCATAAGGGACAAAGAAAGACACTATATGATACTAAAATGGTCAATTGATGAAGACGACTTTATCACAATAAATATGCACCCAATAAAAAGTGCTCCAAAATACATAAAGCAATATTAACTGTACTGAAGTGAAAAATAGACAACTCTACAATAGTAGTAGGCACTCTGGTAGCATAGTGTCTAAAGCACTTAACTGCTAACCAGAAGGCTGTTGGTTCAAACCCACCAGCCACTCCTCAGAAGGAAGTTTGGGCAATCTTCTTCCATAGTGATACTGCCCTGGAATCCCAAGGAGAGGTTGCTATGAGTCGGGTCCAACTCAATGGCACATAACAACAACAACACAATAGTAGTGGGAGCTCTGGTGGTATAGTGCCTAAGGCATTTAACTGCTAACCAGAAGCCTGGTGGTTCAAACCCACCAACCCCTCCTGAGAAGGAAGGTTGTGCAATCTACTTTCATAGTAATACCACCTCGGAAACCCAAGGAGGGGTCACTATGAGTCAGATCCGACTTGACAGCAGTGAATTTGATTTTTTTTTTTTTTTTTACAATAGTAGTAGGAGACATTAACACACCACTTTCAAGGAGGGACAGAATAACTAGAAAAAAAATTCAAAAAAGATACAGAAGAACTCAACAACATAATCAACCAACTTGGCCTCATAAACATATACAGAGCACTCCATGCAACAAAACACAATACACATTCTTCTCCAGTACACATAGATCATTTTCCAGGATAGACCATGTATTAGGACACAAAACAAGCCTCAATAAATTCAAAACATTGAAATATTACAAAGCGTCTTCTTGGATCACAATGCTATAAAATTAGAAATCAATAATAGGAAGATCAAGAAAAAATATCAAATATGTGGAAACTGGATAATACACGGTTCAAAAATTACTGGGTAACAGAAGAAATAAAGTGTGAAATTAAAAAATAAAATACTAGAAACAAATGAGAATGCAGATACAAGTTACCAAACTGCAGGGACACAGTGAAAGCAGTACTCAGGGGTCAATTTCTAGCAATAAATGAACACATCAAAAAAGAGTAAAACACCAAAATCAACACTTTAACTCAACAACTCCAACAACTAGAAAAAGAACAACAAAAGAATCTTACATTATCCTGAAGTAAGGAAATAATAAAGATCAGAGCAGAAACAAACAAAGCAGAAAACAACAATAAAAGAGCAAATAAAACAAGAAAGTGGTTTTTCAAAAAGATTAACAAAATCGACAAACCACTGGCGAATTTAACAAAGGAAAAGAAAGAGAAGATGCAAATAACATGGATAATAAATGAAAAGGGCAACATCACAACAGAACCAATTGAAATAAAAAACAATATTAACAGAACATTATGAAGAACTGTACTCCAACAGATTTGAGAACTAGAAGAGATGAGCAAGTTTCTAGAAACACAAGACCACATGAAATAATATTAATGGAATGCTAAAAAAAAAAAAAAGGAAAAAGAAACCCATTGACATGGAGCCTAATTCTGACCCGTAGCAACACTGTAGCAACCCTACAGGAGATAATAGAACTGCCCCATAGGGTTTCCAAAGCTGTAATATTTAAAGAAGCAGACTGCAATATCTTTCTCCTGTGGAGAAATTGCTGACATTTTGATAAGCAGCTAAGTGCTTGAACACTGCACCACCTATAAATGATTTGAGCTCTTCCCCCTGTACTAATTTGGCCTTTTAAAAAACCCTTCCATTCCTACCCACATCATGTGTTGTTATGTGCCATCAAGTCGACTCCGACTCATAGCGACCCTATGTACAACAGAACAAAATACTGCAGGGTCCTGCAACAGCCTCAACCCTTGCTAAGCCTAAGCTCATCATTGTAGCCACTGTGTCAATCAGTCTCATTGAGGATATTCCCATCTTTATCCAATCCTACACTTTATCAAGCATTATATCTATCTTCAGGGAATGGTCTCTTCTGACATCTTGACCAAAGTAGGTGAGATGAAGTCTGGCCATTCTCACTTCCAAGGAGCATTCCAGCTGCACTTCTTCCAGGAACAGATTTGTCTTCCAGGACAGATTTGTTACTTATTCTGGCAGTCCATGGTATTTTCAGCATTCTTTGCCAACACTACAACTCAAAAGCATCAATTCTTCTTTGGTCTTCCTTATTAATTGTCCAGCTTTCACATATATATGTGATGATAGGAAATACCATGGCTTGAGTTAGTCTTCAAAGTGACATCTTGGCTGTTCAGCACTTTGAAGAGGTCTTTTGCAGCAGATTTGCCCAGTGCATGACCTCATCTGATTTCTTGACTGCTGCTCACATTGGTGACAATTGTGGAACCAAGTAATATGAAATCTTTGACAACTTCAATCTTTTTTTTTTTTTTTACATTTATCATGATGCTAGTTATTGGTCCATTTGTGAGGATTTTGTTTTGTTTATGTTAAGGTGTAATCCATACTGCAGATTGTAGTCTTCAATCTTCATCAGTAAATGCTTCATGTCATCTTCACTTTCAGCAAGCAAGGTTGTGTCACCTGCATCCTGCAGTTTGTAAATGAGTCTTCCTCCAATCCTGATGCCATGTTCTTCTTCATATAGTCCATCTTCTTGAATTGTTTGCTCAGCATGTAGATTGAATAAGAATGGTAAAAGGATACATCACTGATGCACTACCTTTCTGATTTTAAACCTTGCAGTATCCCCTTGTTCTATTCTAAAGACCACCACCTCACCTATGTACAGGTTCCACATGAGTACAGCTAAGTCTTCTGGAATCCCCATTCTTCTCAATGTTATCCATGATTTGTTATGGTCCACACAGTCTGATCCTTCTACATAGTCAATAAAACACAAGTAAACATCTTTGTAGGAGCTCTGGTGGCATAGTGCCTAAGGCATTTGACTGCTAACCAGAAGGCTGGCAGTTCAAACCCATCAGCTACTCCTTGGAAGGAAGGTGGGACAACCTACTTTCATAGTGATACTGCCTCAAGATTCCAAAGAGGGGTCACTATGAGTCAGAACTGACTCAATGGCAATGAGTTTTTGTTTATCCTATACATAGAAAACCCAAGAGACTTGGCAAGAAAACTAGTGTAACTAATTGAAACATTTAGCATAGTGGCAGGATACAAGATCAACACACAAAAATCAGTTGGATTCCTCTACACCAGACAGAAAAGGAAATCAATAACTTTATAATAGCTATCCAAAAGATTAAAAACTTGAGAATAAATTGTATCAGGGACAATGAAGGCCTATACAAAGAAAACTACAAAACACTACTTCAAGAAACTATGAGATCTTCATAAACGGAAGAACCTACAATGTCATGGATAGGAAGATTGAACATTGTGAAAATGTCAGTACTGCACAAAGCAATCTATACATTCAATTCCATCTCAGTCCAGATTCCATCAACATTCTCTATGGACATAGAACAAAAAAATAATTGGTAATTTTACTTGAAAAGGAAAGAGACCTCAAATCAGCAAAGCACTACTGAAGGAGAAGAACAAAGTAGGAGGTCTCACACTCCAGGACCTCAAAACCAACTATAAAGCCACAGTTGTCAAAACAGCCTGGTACCAGAAAAATGACAGACACATAGACAACTGGAACAGAATTGAGAACCCAGAAATACATCCACCAACCTATGGTCAGGCTGATCTTTGACAAAGGGTCAACATCCATTAAACGGGGGAAGAGATAGTCTCTTTAACAAATGGTGCTGACAAAACTGGATATCCATTTGCAGAAAAATGAAAAAAGATCCATACCTCACACCATACACAAAAACTAACACCAGATGGATCAAAGACTTAAATGTGAAACCTAAAACTATAAAGTTCATCAAAGAAAAAATAAGGGCAAACTTAGGGACCCTAATTTATGGCATAAACAGACTGTCAAGCATAACCCAAAATGCACAAACAGTAGAAAATAAACTAGATGATTATGACCGCTGAAAACGAAATTTTTATGTGTATCAAAAGACTTCTCTAAAAGAGTAAAAAAAGAACCTACAGAATAAGGGAAAATATCCAGCCATGATATATCTGACAAGGGAATTATCTCTAAAATTTATAGAAAACTCCAACACCTCAATATCAAAAAGACAAACAATCCAACTAAAAAATGGGTAGAAGACATGAACAGACACATCATCAAAGAAGATACTCAGATGGCCAACAAACACATAAGGAAATATGTTTAATCATTAGTCATCATTGTTGTTGTGCCATCGAGTTGGACCCAACTCATAGCAACCCCTCCTTGGATTTCCGAGGCAGTATCACTGTGGAAGTAGATTGCCAAACCTTCCTTCTGAGGAATGGCTGGTGGGTTTGAACCACCAGCCTTCTGGTTAGCAGTTAAATGCCTTAGGCACTACACCAACAGAGCTCCCATTAGCCACTGTTGCTGTTATGTGCCATCGAGTCGGACCCGACTCATAGCCACACTTCCTTGGGTTTCTGAGGCAGTATCACTATGGAAGTAGATTGCCCCATCTTCCTTCTGAGGAGTTTGAACCACCAGCCTTCTGGTTAGCAGTCAAGTGCTTAGGCACTATGCTACCAGAGCCTCAGTAGCCATTAGAGAGGTGTAAATCAAAACAACCGTGAGATATTATCTCACATCAGCACTAATAGCAAAGTTCATAGCAAAGGCTGGTGAGGATGTGGAGAGAATGAAACTCTCACACACTGCTAGTGTGACTATAAAATAATACATCCACTGTGGAAATCAGTTAGTGATCCCTTAAAAAGTTAGAAATAGGGGAGGCGGGGCAAGATGGCGGACTAGGCAGAAGGATTGCACAGACCCTCTTCAACAAAGAAAAGGGAAACCAATTAACA
>NW_006921733.1:8374597-8378295 GCF_000298275.1 Orycteropus afer afer
GATGTTGCATTATGGGAAATTGTAGTCAATGTCATGAGACAGTGTATGTGAGCTGCTGTATGGAAAGTGAATTTGCTCTGTAAACTTTCACCCAAGTCACAATAAAAGTTTAAAAAAAAAAAAAAAAGTTAGAAATAGAAATTCCATTTGATCCAGAAATCCTTTTACTTAGTATACATCCTAAAGAAGTGAGTGCCGGGACATAAATAGATATATGCACACTCATGTTCATCACAGCACAATTCACAACAGCAATGATATGGAAACCACCTTAGTGCCCAAAAATGGAGAACTGGATAACCAAACTATGGTGCATATATGCAATGGAATACTATGCAACACTATAGAATAACATAGAATCTGGGAAATAGCACATAACATGGATAAACTTGGAGCACATTATGCTAACTGAAATAAGTCTATCATGGAAGGACACATATTGTTAGTCTACTATTATAAAAAGTTAAGAAAAAGTTTATATGTGGAAGGAAACTTTCTTTGTTCGTTACCAGGGATGGAAGGGAAGACTGCTAGATAGGTAAGAGACAAACATTGATTTGGGTGAGGAAAAGGCAACATATACAAAGAGAGTGACCAACACAATAATGCTAAGGAAAAAGAAGACACAGAGGTGCACAAGAGGTAGACAATGAAGAGAAACACTTTTACATATACAATATTGAATTATCAGTAATAACAAACATTAATCTATGGGTACATATATAGGTAGACAGGTTGAATAATAAAGTATGTCTAGGCAAAAAGAAATATACCCATGAGCAATCATGGTGAGTTTGGCAGATGATATTTTTACATTAGTATTTCTATGTGCTGTAAGAATGTCCATATAAATAGAATTAACAGCGAATAAAGTTATAACTTCTCAGCCACACCTGGAGGGAGCCAATTGTTGAGCCAGTGGGCTCAGGACCATGGCCTCAGGGAACATCAAGTTCAACTGACATAACATACTACATAAAAACATTTTTCTGGATAGGAAGAAGATGATGTCATACCTGTAGCCCACACGTTAGTTCCCTCAAGCATCTTAGTGCCTGGGAAACTAGGTGCGGCAGTTTGAAGTGGGGATTCTGGTGCTCTGAACAACTCATTAAGTCAGAGAATGCCAAACTCAGGAGAGCAGGAGTACATAGAAGGGAGAGGGAGTATAACCAGCCAGAAAGAAGAAAAAGAGGGGAACCTGCCCTGCACAGCACTGACCGCTTGGTGAGATGGGGCATCATAGGGTTCCCTGGGGCAGTGGAGAGAATTCACTGGAGGACTAGCAGCCACACCACAGATCTACTTTCAGTATCCACTTTTATTGGTAAACTTGGAACTACAGGGAGCAAACAGAGACCCATCTAGCTCTGGGTACCACTGAATTAAGAGCAGAGAGGGAAACACACGGCAAGTAGGCAGTCCCTGGGACCTTGTGGCATGGGTCAGGGCAGCTATTCCAAGACAGCTTTTCAACATGGAGGAGCCTGGAGTACAGGGGTTTTGTGGTGGAAAATGGCAGCCCCCTAACCATTGGGGTCTTGCCAAACTTGAGCTGCAGGCCTATGAATAACAGCATAACTTCATCATTAGAAGCCTAGTCAAAGCCCTAGGAAAGGCTACTGGTGCCTTGGAGCCTTTTTCTTTCTTTCTTTCCTTCCTCCTTTCTCCACCTCTCCCCAGTCTCATCCAATAGAAAAACCACATTAAGCCACTGCAACATCTGCTGGCTTGAATCCTAAATCCCCTTCATGATGAGCAGAGACCTGCATCCACATTCCACACAGTGATTCCATCATTATAAAGAAAACTGCAGAACAACCCAGCACACCTGAATTAATAACCAAATATATATACCAGCTCCACCTTTGCAAAAATATTAAATCATAAAATCAAGACAAAACAAATCAATACACAACTAAGAGTTAAATACAATTTCAAAATATCTAGGGAACAACCAAAACCAAACTCACTGCCATCCAGTCAGATCTGACTCATAGCAACCCCTCCTGGGGTTTCTGAGGCAGTACCACTACAGAAATAGATTTCCCAACCTTCCTTCTGAGGAGTGGCTGGTGGGTTTGAACCACCAGCCTTCTGGTTAGCAGTCAAAAGCCTTAGGCACTATGCCACCAGAGCAGGCAACCTAAAATCAAACAAACACACACACACAAAAAAAAAACAGGATAAGACAATAGAAAAGTCTCATAAAACATAGAGGAACAGGAGGCAATAGAATTATCTGAGAAGGAATTTTGAAAGCAGGTTTTTAGAATGCTACAAGAGCTTACAGAAACCTCAAACAGAAACAAGGAGAACACAGACAGTACTCAGGAAGAACTCGGGAAAACCATAAAGAACAAAATAACATGATTAATGTGCAATCAGAACTCATACAAACACAGCAGTTAGAAATCCAGAAGATGAATGCACAATACAGTGGAAGCACAAAACAATAGGCTAGAACTGGCTGAAGAACACATTTCCCAACTAGACAACAAATCCCTGGACACCAGCCTGTATGAAGAAAAATCTGAACAAAGATTTAAGAGAAATGAGAATCTAAGAGTAATATGGGACAAAATGAAAAGAAACAACATTCACCTCATTGGAATTCCAGAACAAGAAGTGGCAAAACAAAACAAAACAAACAAACAAACAAACAAAACCCTGAGAAAATTGTGGAAGACCTACTAACAGAAAACTTCCCCCATATTATGAGGGAAGGAGCTCTGGTAGCATAGTGTCTAAGGCACGTAACTGCTAACCAGAAGGATGGTGGTTCAAACCCTCCAGCCACCCCTTGGAAGGAAGGTTGGGCAATCTACTTCCATAGGGATACTGCCTTGGAAACCCAAGGAGGGGTCACTATGAGTCAGGTCTGACTCGATGGCACAAAACAACAATTATGAGGGAAGAAAAGACATTTGTCCAAGAAGCTCAAATAACCCTATACAGGAGAGATCCCAAGAGAAAAACACCAAGGCAAATCATAATCAAACTGTCAAAAGCCAAAGACAAAGAAATATTACTTATACTACTCAAACAGTTAGGCTGAGCTCTAATTACTCAGCAGAAGGCAATGGGACGGCATATATAAAACATTGAAAGAAAAGAACTTCCAGCCAAGAATCCTATATCCAGCCAAATTGTTCATCAAATGTGAGGGTGAAATCAAGACATTCTCTGACAAACAGAAATTAAAGGATTTTGTGAAAACCAGACCAACCCTACAAAAAATGCTTCAGGAAGTCCTTCCAATAGAGAACCAGCAACAGAGAATAACATAATCAGGACACATGACATCAACACTAAAACCAAATAAGAAATAGACACTCAAAATAAGACCATAAAGCATTGTACACTAAAAATCAAGGAAGGCAATCTGCACACGACAAAAGCAACTAACCAAATAGAGGGAATAAAAGTTCTAGGTATAAAAATTTCCAAATGGAGAGGAACACAGGACACTATCCTCATAGAACAGACTTTTCTAAAAATATAGAGACAAGAATTCACTCCAAGGTAATCTTAGAGAAAATTAATAATCCCCCTAAGGAAATCCAGAAGGAAGGAAAACATATGGGTTTAATAAGCACAAAAGCAACAATAAAGAAGAAAAGAAAGGAAACACTTCACAACAAAATGAACTCAGCACAGAAAAATATCTGGACCAAGAAATCCAACAAATGACAAAA
>NW_006921733.1:8378987-8389340 GCF_000298275.1 Orycteropus afer afer
TTAGAAATTAATAATGGGAAGATCAAGGAAATAACATCAAACATGTGGAAGCTGAACAATACACTGCTCAAAAAATACTGGGTAATAGAAGAAATTTTAAAAAATATCCTAGAAACAAACAAGAATGAAGATTCGAATCCTACAGGACACATTAAAAGCAGTACTCAGAGGTCAGTATAGCAATAAATGTATACATCAAAAAAGAGGAAAGAAACAAAATCAATACTCTAACTCAACAACTCCAACAACTAGAAAAAGAACAACAAAAGAATTCTACAGTATCTAGAAGTAAGGAAATAATAAAGATCAGAGCAGAAATAAATGAAACAGAAAACAAATAACAATGGAGAAAATCAACAAAACAAGAAGCTGGTTCTTTGAGAAGATTAACAAAATTGACAAACTCTTGGCAAATCTAACAAAAGAAAAGAAAGAGAACATGCAAATTACAAGAATAGTAAATGAAAAGAGTGTCATCACAACAGAACCAACTGAAATAAAAAAAAGGTACTTACAGAATATTATGAAAAACTGTACTCCAACAGAACCTAGAAGAGATGGTCAAGTTTCTAGAATCACAAGACCTACCTAAACTATGCCACTCAGAGATAGAATACTTGAAGAGAGCCATAACAAAGGAAGAAATTGAACAGGTCATAAAAAACTTCCCACAAGAAAATGTCCTGGCCCTGATGGCTTCACTGGAGAATTTTACCAAATATTCAGGGAAGAGGTGACCCCTATACTACTCAAGCTATTGCAGAACATAGAAAATGATGGAATACTCCCAAACTCATTTTATGAAACAAGCATAACACTAATACCAAAACCAGGGAAATACACCTCTACAAAGGAAAACTACAGACCAATATCCTTCATGAACATATATGCAAAAATATTCAAGAAGATCCTAGCCAACAGAATCCAATAACATATCAAAAACATAACACATCCTGACCAAGTGGGATTCTTACCTGGTATTCAAGGATGGTTCAACATCAGAAAAACAATCAATGTAATCCACCACATAAACAAAATAAAACAAAAGAATCATATGATCATATCAATTGATGCAGAAAAGACATTTGATAAAATACAACACCCCTTCCTGTTCATAATTTTCAGCAAAATAGGGATAGAAAGGAAATTCTTCAACATGATAAAAGGCATATATGCAAAGCCAATGACCAACATTATTATTAATCAATAAAGACTCAAAACATTCCCCTTACAATCGGGAACCAAAAAGGGAAGTCCTCTATCACCACTCCTATTTAAAATTATATTGGAAGTCCTGGCCAGGGCAATAAGGCAAGAAAGTGAAATAAAAGGCATCCAAATTGGCAAAGAGGAAGTAAAGGTATTACTATTTGTGGATGACATGATCCTATACATGGAAAACCCAAGAGACTGAAAAAAAAAAAAAACAAAAAAAAAACAAACTACTGGAACTAATAGAGGGGTTCAGCAAAGTGACAGGATAGAAGGTCAACATACAAAAATCAGTTGGATTCCTCTACACCAACAAAGAGACCTCTGAAAAGGAAATAAGGGAAAAAAGACCATTTATAATAGCTACAAAAAAGATAAAATATCTAGGGATAAATCTTACCAGAGGCAAAAGACCTATACAAAGAAAACTATGAAACATCACTATAGGACTCAACTAAGGATCTACATAAATGGAAGAACCTGCCTTGTTCATGGATAGGTAAACTGAATATTGTGAAAATGTCAATACTACCTAAAGCAATCTACACATTTAATGCAATTCAGATCCAGATACCAACAAAATTTTTTAAGGGCATGGAAAAACCAATTACTGACTTCATATAGAAAGGGAAGAAAACTTGGATAAGCAGAGCACTACTGAAGAAAAAGAATAAAGTGGGATGTCTCACACTTCCAGATCTTAAAACCTACTATACAGCCACAGTAGTCAAAACAGAATGGTATTGGTACAATGATAGACAGATAAACCAACGGAAAAGAATCAAAAACTCAGAAATAGACCCATCCATCTATGGGCAGCTGATCTTTGACAAAGGTCCAAAACCCATTAAATGAGGAAGAGATAACCTATTTCACAAATGGTGCTGGCAAAATTGGATATCTACTTGTAGAAAAATGAAACAAGACCCACACCTCACCCCATACACATAAACAAACTCAAGTTGGATCAAAGACTTAAATATAAAACCCAAAAGTATAAAATACATCAAAGATAAAATATAGGCAAATCTAGGTGCCCTAATTTATGGAATAAATAAACTATTAATCATAACCCAGAATGCAGAGGAGGTAGAAAAGATTCTAGATGACTGGGACCTTTTAAAAATTAAATTCTTATGGGCATTGAAAGATTTCGCCCAAAGGGTAAAAAGAGAACCTACATATTGGGAGAAAATATTTGTCTGTGACATATCTAGGAGGGCTCATAGCATAGTGCTTAGCACATTTGACTGCTAACCAGAAGGTTGGCAGTTCAAACCCACTCCAGCCACTCCTCGGAAGGAAGATTGGTTGATCTACTTCCTTAGTGATATTGCATTGGAAACACAAGGAGGCATCACTATGAGTTGAATACAACTCAATGGCAGTGAATTGGGTTTGGTTGGATTATGACATATCTGACAAAGGATCTTTCTCCAAAATCTATGAAAACTTCAACACTTCAACACCAAAAAAAAATAAAATAAAATAAAGCAATCCAATTCAAAAATGGGCAAGGTACATGAAGAGACACTTCACTTAAGAAGATATGCTGGTGGCCAACAAACACATGAGGAATTGCCCACGATCTTTAGTCATTGTGTGTGTGTGTGTGTGTGTGTGTGTGTGTGTGTGTGGTGTTGTTTGCCGTTGAGTCGGCCCCGACTCATAGCAACCCCTCCTTGGGTTTCTGAGGCAGTATCACTACGGAAGTAGGATTGCCCAACCTTCCTTCCGAGGAGTGGCTGGTGGGTTTGAACCGCCAGCCGTCTGGTTAGCATTAGAGAGATGCAAATCAAAACAACTGTGAGATATCACTTCACCCCAGCAATAATAGCAAAGTTCAACAGGACAGAAAATAAGTGCCAGTGAGGTTGCAGAGAGATTGGAACTCTCATACACTGGTGTAATTGTAAAATGATACAGCCATCATGGCAAACGGTATTATGTTTCCTTGAAAAACTGAAAATAGAAATACCATTTGACCCACCAATTCCATTACTTGGAATATATCCTAAAGAGATGAGAGGCAGGACAAAAACAGACATATACACACCTAAGTTCATCACAGCACAATTCACTATAGCAAAGAGATGGAAAGAACCCAAATGGCCATCAGCGAATAAATGCATAACCAAATTATGGTACATTCACACAATGGAATACTATGCTATGTTAAAGAACAATGAAGGATACATGAATCATCTCATAATGTGGATGAGCCTGGAGGACATTATGCTGAGTGAAATAAGTCAATTGCAGAAGGATAAATACTGTATGAGCTCATTACTGTAAAAAGACAAAGAAGGGTTTGCTTGAGAAAGGGAACTCACTTTGTAGATTACTGGGGTGTGGAGGGAAGGGTAGGGATTAATTTCAGACTATTTGGGGGCCACATTCTGGTGTGAGTAAGGGGAGGGATGGTATAGAAAGAGTCTGGGACAACCATGAAAGCATTAGGAAAAGAGAGGACACTGAATTGTGTGCATAACATATAGATGATAAGGGCTAATACTAGTGTATCTACTATACTGCATTATCATTAACACCAAACACCAGGCTACAGATAAACACATAAACATCTGAGAAGATCAGATGGAGGTTAGTGAACAGGATTATACTCTAGACCAAGGATAGATCCAGCTGAGGCTAATTTTGCACAGATACCAGTGATACAAAATACCTGCAATCCTTACAGAAACAACAGAAGACAGACACAGAATAATCGCTAACAGACACCCAGACACTGTGGGAGAGAGATCCAATGGATCTACTGACTCAGCACCATAGTACTGGGGGACACAAGATTCAATCGGCACAACAAAATCCATAAAAATCTTGTTCCATAACCTACATTGGTAAGTATCGACTGGGGTCTTAAAAGCTTTCAAGCAGCCATCTAGATGCAACAATTGGTCTTTTCTTGTCTGGAGCAAACAAGAATGAAGGAAACCAAAAACATGTGGAAACAATTAATCCAACGGACTAGTGGACAGTGTGAACCTCAGCCTGCATCACCATGAGGCTAGAACATCTAGATGGTGCCCAGCTACCACTGTCAACCAACTGGAAAGGGATCAGTGCAAGAGATCCTAGATAGAGTGGAAAAATGTGGAACAAAACTCTAAATCATAAAAAAGACCAGGCTTACTGGTCGATAGAGCCTGGTGAAACCCCTGATACTATGGTCGCTAGTCATCCTTCAGGTCTGGAATTAAACTCGCTCCTGTAGCTTCTAGCCAAACGATAGTCATATAAGGTGAACATTTTCACTAAGTTTGTATACTGCTTAGAACAATTGGCCATGGGAGATCAGAAGGGCAGGATGTACACAGGGAGATAGCTCAGAGGGCAGGAATGCATAGGACAGAAAGACACAGGGGGACTGGAACCACTGTTGCAGAGCTGTTACATTATACATGACATTGCAATCAATGTCATGAAACAAAATATGTACGAACTACTGTATGGAAAATGAATTTTCTCTGTAAACTTTCACCCATATCACAATTAAAAATGAAAAAGAAAAAGAACATGGACTTTAGGGTTAAATAGATCTCAGAATAAGTTTTTAGTCTACTTCACTCGTGTAATCATGAAAAACTTGCATTACCTTTCTGGGCACAGAAACAAATAAAGTCCAGAATTACTGGTCAGATAGAGACTGGTGCAAACCGGAGACTACGAACCAGAATCATTCTTCGGGCCTGAAATTAGACTCACTTCCAGGCTCAACTCTGAGTCAAAAAAATACACAGGATTACAAGTTGAACCACTAATTACATCAAGGAAAGCTCTCCTTGGAACATTCAACCATGGGAGAATAGAAGGGAGCATTTGCAAAGGGAGACATCTAGGCAGGCAGGAATGCATAGGTGAGGAGACAAGGAAGGGGTAACCACATGAAGGAAGTAGGAGGAGACCTGTTATATTGTGAGGATTATAATCAGTGTTATGAAAGAAAATGTATATGAACTGTTGAATGTAAAATGAATCTGCTTTGTGAAACTGCACCCAAATCAGTTTTATAAATTAAAAAAATAAATGAAATTCCAAAATTGGATAATATTGTTCAGAAATATTATTCTTGCTGTTTTTCCTGTTGTGTATGTCACTTGCTGATTTTGTTTGAAATTAAATACTGTGTTTCTTTAATTTACTATGCAGCCAAACAAATAAACCAGAGTAATTACTGAGAATGTGCTAAGACTCCAACCAGTCTCTAAACTGGATATTCCTTACTGGTTGTTCCCTTGTCATTAGAAGAAATGGACAAATTATGCAACATATTTATCTAAATAGGCCCCATGCTTCCCATCTTTGGAATGATGCTACTAACAAGACTCAAGGGCCTAATGACATAGATAAGTACATTCAAAGATACTGATATTTCACTCATAATAAGAGTAATGGATATAAAAAGGGAACTAGTCAATGTCTAACACATGACAAATGGCTATTATTTCCATAATTCAAGTACTATATGCTGAAGCTTATCCCCCTTTAAAGATATGTATCTATCTTTAATGCAAAAAAAAAAAAAAAAAAAACCTCACTGCCCTTGAGTCAATTTGACTCATAGCAACCCCTCCTTGGGTTTCCAAGGCTATATCTGTACAGAAATAGATGGTCCAATCTTCCTTCTGAGGAGTGGCTGGTGGGTTTGAACTGCCTTTAATCCAATATGATAAAATAATACTTCAAGCCATTTCTTCCCATGGAGATGACTGTTGGCTTAACAAAACTAAAATTGATGAAGTATTTAAGAATTTAAATGGTTACATAGCCCTTGGAATAAACATGGAATATAATTTGAATTGTGATATCAAAAACTTCACCAAGAAGCCATTTTTACTTAAAAGGATATTATTTTGTTTGTGACTTTCACATTTACACAATTTTGCCTCATCAATGGGTTGGTACCTGTTATGCTATTTATGCTGTGCTGGGTATTTCTCTATATATATATTTACCTTTTGGAAAAATCAGAAATCTTTGGGAATCATTTCAACTAGAAACGTTGTGAGAAAAAATTCCAGGAAAATTAAATTAAGCCCTTAGTGCCGACAGACCCTTAACAATCTCATATGGATGTTCAATTGTAGGGGTCATTCACTTTTTATCTGGTACTGGTAATGTCATGCACTGGACAAAATATTATTAGGCTCCAAGTGATTTTTGAAAGAGTTAGTTTAAAATTACAGGATTGAGGACAAGAGTTACTTGTTATAATGACCATCTCCTGAGAATTACAAACTAGGTGAAATGACCATACAAAACAGGTTGGCATTAGATTTTATGTTAGGCTACCGAGGTAGTGTATGTGCCTTGGTTGGTAATCAATGCTGTGTGTATGAACAACACCCAAAGTGAAGTTACTTAAAGATTGCCTGTGGCTGAAACTCTGGCTGAAACTCAAGCTAGGAAAGTGGCTGAGACAACTCATACTGAGTCTAAGACACTTTGGGACTTTTTCTCTTGGCTTTCAATTGGCTCTTGGAAACCCTTGTTGAGAAGAGTTTCTCAATTCCTAATTATAATTAACAAGTATATACTTGTTTGTTCGCCTATATTATTTCATGATAATTCTTAAATGTTTGTACACAGCCATCTAGAACACAAAAAATGATCTCACATTAGTTGGATAAACAGAAGAAAACAATGATGGTTAATAACTTACCTAACAATTTATGAAACCTTAAGGACTCAGATTTTGCTGAGTTGCAGCAAAATTTTCACATTCCATTCAATTGAAATAGATGGAAAATCACCAAGAAGGAAGAGATGTCAAATTTGTACTCTGTCCTCAGAATTTTAACATCAAAATTGCTGAAGTTAAAAAGCCTGAAAATGTTCATCTCAAAGTCCCTATTTGAAGTTTCTATGTCCTTTGACCTCAATGGCATACACAAGCATTTTTGCTTGTGCATGCTATTTAATTTCTCTACTTTCATAGACATCAGCTAGATCCTATTGAAGATGTAAGTTTAAATGTTTGTGTTCTGTACATCAAGATCTTTGCATGACCTGTCAGTATTTAAAAATATATAAAAATGTCTTGTTTTGTTTCATTTATTCTCTCTCTTCAGCCCTTTGCTTTTACATAAACTCACAACTTGCTTTTTTTTCAGAGTAGCACTCCTTAATTTTTCTGTGATTGTGTTGTAGATTCATGAATCTTTTTGAAACCTAACAAACTCTTCAAATTTAATTTTAAGTTTGTTCAAATTTTTTGTTTAACAATCCATATATGTAACCATTATCTTTTTCACTCTCAGGAAATGCCACTCCTGAGGTCACATGAGACTGGTGATAAAAAAATCAGCTGTCAGGACATGTGGGATTATATTAATTTAATAAATTATGGGCAAGATCTCTCTTCCTGATTTTCAGAGCTGTGGCCAAAATACCATTGACCTTATGATTTCAGATGTCATTATTTACTTTAACATGAACTCAGAGTTTTCAACCCAATACAATCACACAGGGAAGAATATGTCTCCTCCTGTATTTAAAGGAGCAGGAGAATTCACTGTATACACTTACCTGCCGAGCACTAACATCAAGAAATGTAAAAATAATGCATAGAGATTTCTTCACATTGGAGGACCTATTAGGAGATTTCATGCAGAAATTTTAGTTTACCATTGATTATCCTTTGTAGATTTATTTTGAAAGTAGCCACATTTGTAACAATTTGCATGTTTCATTGCATATGAACTCCATGAAAGAGACACTCCTGAGCCACATGAAACTGGAGATCTGGAAATCACATAGTAAAACACTTCAGAGTATATTCATTTTCATGATTATTTGGCAATACATGTATCTGAATTACAAATCTCTGGACAAAGTGCATTTTTTTTGATTGTTGTGAAATGTTATTAATCATTCAAATACATCCTAAAACATTACCATCACAAAATAATATGGATTAATATATTTCCATATGTGTTACTTAGACTAAAGTTTTATCACATTATACACATGATGAAAAGAATCATAATGTCTCATTATTGCAAGGAAATTTACATTCATAGTAAACTTTTCTCATAATGATGCCTTCAAGTATGCTCGAAACTTACTGAAAAAAAAAACACAACTCATATGCCAGAAAACTTAATATGTTGTTGTTGTTGTTATGTGCTGTCGAGTCAGCCCCAACTCACCCATCTTTGGGTTTTTGAGGCGGTATCACTACGGAAGTAGATTGCCCAACCTTCCTTCTGAGGAGTGGCTGGTGGGTTTGAAGCGCCAGCCTTCTGGTTAGCAGTCAAGTGCCTTAGGCACTATGCTACCAGAGCTCTGATATAATCTATATATCAGATATTAAATTGTATGTATTATATTCCTAAAGCATATATCTGAATCTCTAATTTCTGGTTATAATATCTAGGATCCTTCATTTGTGAATAGTTCATCTATTATCCACAAATATCACAATACCTTAAAACCAAAAAACCAACCTCACTGCCGTAGAGTTGATTCTGAGTCATAGCGACCCCCTTTGGGTTTTCCAAGGTGGTAAATTTTACCAAAGTAGATTATTCCAAGTCTTCCTTCCACAGAGTGTCTGGTAGGTTTGAACCACCAATTTTCTGGTTAGCAGTCCAATGTCTTAGGCACTATGCCATCAGAGTTCCTTAGAAACCCAAAATAATCTGACAGAAATGGATTTGTTTATATGTGAGTTTAGATCCAATCAAATATCACACTATAGAGTTGATACTAACGAATCACAAAAATCCTCAATTTTCAATTAAAAAAATTAAAAAATAAAACCCATTGCCAAAGCTTCTTTCTTGGATAACCATGTTGAGTACATTTTCATAGGTTTATTTGTCATTTAGATATTCTCCTTGTGAAGTATCCCTTTAAGTATCTTATCTGGTACTCACTTTTTAACATGCAAATATTTATTATTTCATTTGCATAACAGTCCTTTATTGACTATATATTTTGTTGAACAAAAGTTTTAATTTAGGTGCAAACTATTTTCTCAGTCTTCTCCTTTACATTTAGTGTTACTGCTATTTGAATTTAATTTTTTCCTTCCTCAAAATCATGACAAGACTTTCCTTTCCTTTATGGCTTTGCCTTTCTTATATTATTTGACTTTACACCTAGAAATGATTTCTTTGTATAATTTGAAAAGGAATGCTTTTATTCTCCCCATATTGATACCTACTATACCTAGCACCAACTATTAAACGCACCATTCTTATCTCATCATTTAACAGTGGGACTTTTATTATAAATTAAGTAATCATATATCTGTAGATCTCTTTGTGGATTCTCTATTTTGTTCCACTGGGCTAGTTATTTATATTTTCTCAGTACACACAGTCTTAACTACTGTGACCTGAAGTAAGCCTCAGAATTTGGTCATATAACTCATACAACTTCATTTATCTTCATCAAGATTGTCTTGGCTATTCTTGGCTCTTTGCACCATATATAATTCGTAAAATCAGTGAGAGTTTCCAGAAAACTTAATGGGATTTGTATTTAGAATATTATTCTATCGAATCTTTCATTGAATTTTGGGAGAATTCACATCTATATGCAATTGAACCTACCAATCTTTTAATGTATTAAGTCTGCGTCTGTGGAAGAAAGATGTGGCGCTCTGCTTTTGTAAAGATTAAAGCCTTGGAAATTCTATGGGGCACTCCTACTCTGTGACTGTGGGTTGGAATCAACTCAAAAGTCAATGGTAATGGGTTTTGGGTTTTTTTTGTTTGTTTGTTTTTTTGAGTAAGGCATTATTTATTTCCTTTCAATAATATTTTATCATATTTTGGGTAAATATTTCCACATATTTTTTCTTGTTCCTATGTATTTGAAGCTTCTGATGTTGCTGAAATGCTATCTTTTTAATATTTTGTTTTTCATTTATTGCTATTTTACATAGAAATATATTTTATTACACATATTTTCTTTTTAATCCAGGAATTTTGCTAAACTAACTTGCTAATTTAATTATTCATGTTCATATAATTTTTGGTTATTTATGTATGTGATGTATGTGCCAGTTTTTTAGTATTGGTTATCGGTGATTAGTTTACATTTATAATTTTCAATTTCCAAGTCTTACACATATTTTATTCATTTTCTTTTTCTTTTTTTTTTTTTTTTTTT
>NW_006921733.1:8396060-8414110 GCF_000298275.1 Orycteropus afer afer
CAGGGGTCCAAGATTATCTTCTGTGTCTGTGTTAATTGGTTTCCCTTTTCTTTGTTGAAGAGGGTCTGTGCAATCCTTCTGCCTAGTCCACCATCTTGCCCCCAGCATTTTTTATTCATTTTCAATGACATATTACACTGATTAAGAACTCCAGTATAGTGCTGACTAGAAATGCTGTTGTTGTTATGTGCCGTCAAGTCAGACCTGACTCATAGTGACCCCTCCTTGGGTTTCTGAGGCAGTATCACTACGGAAGTGGATTGCCCCCTCTTCCTTCTAAGGAGAGGCTGGTGGGTTTGAACCACCAGCCTTCTGGTTAGCAGTCAAATGCCTTAGCCACTATGCTATCAGAGTTGACTAGAAAAGATGACAGAAAATTATTGTCTCAGGGAGAAAGATTTCAATATCTTTACTATTAATCACATTTCCAATAGATTTCTTTTGTAAATTAGGAGCTTTGGTGGCATAGTACCTAAGGCATTTGACTGCTAACCAGAAGGCTGGTGGTTCAAACCCACCAGCCACTCCTGGGAAGATTGGGCAATCTACTTTTGTATGATACACCTTGGAAACCCAAGGAGCGGTCGCTATGAGTCAGATCCCTCTTGATGGCAGTGATTTTTTTTTTTTTAAGGTAATTAAAATTTTCTTCAACTCCTAATTTCCAAGAGATTTATGAGGAATTGGTTTTGGATTTTACCAATTTCTTCTTTATTTTTTGAAATTATCATATGCTTTTCCTCCTCTCTTGCTACTATGGTGAGTTACATTGAATATTTTAAATCATTTTAAACTAAACATTTTATTTTAAAAATATTTTTATATTTTGAAAAAATTGGGAAGATAGAGAGTTCTCAAATACCCCATACATAGTTCCCCATATTATTAACATCTTGTATTAGTATGGTATACCTAAAATCCATAATGAACAAATGTTAATACCAAAGTCTACACTTTTTTTTTTTTAGATTTCCATGGTTTTTACCTAGTGTGCTGTTATTATTCTAGGATCTCATCCAGGATTCTACAATGTTACATTTAGTTGTCATGGCTACTTAGACTCCTCTCGGATATGACAGTTTCTCAAACTTGCCTTGTTTTTGATGATCTTGACCATTTTTATGAAAACTGATCAGGTATTTTGTAGAGTATTACTTAATTGGGATTTGTATGTTGATTTTCTTAAAATTCATCTGGTTAATGTGTTTTGGGGAGGAAGACCACAGTGGTAAAATATCGTTCTTATTACAGTATCTCAAAGGTACATATGACAACATGATCTATCAAAGTTGATGTTAACCTTGATTACCTACCTGAGGTAGAGTTGTCAAGATTCTGTACTGTGAAGTTGCTCTCCCTTCCTAGTTTTCATACTGTGTTCTTCTTGAAGTCACTATACACAACTTATGGAGTGAGGAGCTGTGTTCAACCTCCTTGAGGGCAAAGTGTATTAGGCTGGGTTCTCTAGAGAAGCAAAACCAGTAAAATTTACAAAGACAGAGAGACAGAGAGAGAGAGAGAGACAGAGAGAGATTTATCTTAGGAAAATGGCTCACAGAGTTATAGAAGCTGGCAAGTCTCAGAGTTCCTGGATCAAACATTAAACTGGAGCCTTTTTCCAACTCACGTAGCTGCAGGGGCTGACAGGCTCAAGGTTGACAGGCAGTATACTGGCTTTTGACTCTAGTGGATGAGAAATCCAAGATCACCAGGCAGAATGGTGGAATGTTCATTCACAGACAGTTGTAGGCAGTACAACAGGATCCAGATCCACACTATATATTGGAAGCATGCCACACCCCTAGGGAAACTCCCTTTCAATGAATTGTCTGCTTAAAGTATATATATCTGATTTCATCATGGGAATAACCACATCACAACTGCATAAACCACTCAGAATCATGGTCCAGTCAAGTTGACACACAACCCCAACTATCACAGCAAAGTAGCTACAAAAACTATTTGGAATTCTGCACAAGAAATTTGTCTATTTTCCATGATTTACATATTTGTTCATTCACTCTTTTGTATCAGAATGGACTCATAGATATTTATTTAGTACTTTGGATTATAGACCAATGTTGTTGCTAGGTGCTGTTGAGTTGGCTGTGACTCATAATGACCCTATATACAACAGAACCAAACAGTGCTTAGTTATGTGCCATCCTCACAATCCATACTATACTTTAGTCCATGTAGGCAGACACTGTGTCAATTCATCTTGTTGAGGGTCTTCCTTTTTACTGCTCATCCTCCACTTTACTGAGCATAATATCCTTTTCCAATATTGTCCCTTCTGACAATATGACCAACAGGACAGCATCACTAAAGGTGAGACAAAGTTTGGCCATTTTTGCTTCCAAGGAGCATTCAGGCTACACTTCTTTTAGGACAGATTTGTTAGTTTTTCGGACAGTCCATGGTACTTTCAGTATTCTTGCCAATACCACAACTCAAAACCATCAACTCACTTTACCCTTCCTTATTCATTGTCCAGCTTTCACATGCACATGAGGCAATTTACAATACCATGGCTTGGCTTAGGCACATATTAGTCTTCAAAGTGTCATCCTCTCTTGAACACTTCAAAGATGTCTTTTGCAGCAGATCTTCCCAATGCAATAGGATGCTGGATTTCTTGACTGTTTCTTCCACGGATGTTGATTGTGGATCCAAGTAATATGAAACATTTGAAAACTTCAGTCTTTTCTCCATTTATCATGACACTGCTTATTTGGTCCAGTTGTGAGGATTTTTTTTTTTTTTTATGTTGAAGTTTAATCCATACTGCAAACTATAGCCTTTATCCTTCATCAGTAAGTGCTTCAAGTCATCTTCACTTTCAACAAGTAGGGTTGTCACCTGCATATCACAGGTTATTAATAAGGCTTCATCCAATCTTGATGTTGGGTTGGTGGTGAAAGGTACAACTCTGATTTACACCCTTCCTGATTTTAAACCATGCAGTATCTCTTTGTTCTGTTTGAATGACTGCCTCCTGCTCTATGTACAGGTGCCTCGTGAGCACAATTAAGTATTCTGGAATTCCCATTCTTCTCAATGTTATCCATAATTTGTTATGATCTACACAATCAAATGTTTTTGCATTGTTAATAAAATATAAATAAACATCTTTCTGGTATCTTTACCTTCAGCCAAGATCCATCTGACATTAGCAGTGATATCCCTTGTTCCATGTCCTCTTCTGAATCCAGCTTGCACTTCTGGAAATTCCATGTCAATATACCACAGCGACAGTTTTTGAATTATCCTAAGCAAAATTTTACTTATGTGTGATATTAATGATATTGTTTGATAATTTCCACATTCTGTTGGATCACCTCTCTTTGGAATGGGTACAAATGTCTTCCAGTCAGTTGGCAAGTAGTTCTCTTCCAAATTACTTGGCATAGATGAGTAAGTGCCTCCAGTGTGGTATCCATTTGTTGAAAATTTTAATGTATTCCCTCAACTTCTGGGGATTTTTTTTTTTTTTTTTTTTACCAATTTCTTCAGTGCAGCTTTGACTTCTTCCTTTAACACTATTTGTTCTTGGTTATATGCCATCTCCTGAGATAGTTGAACATTGACTAATTCTTTTTTGTATAGTGACACTGTGTATTTTTTCCATCTTCTTTGGTTGCTTCCTGTGTCATTCAATATTTTGCCTATAGAGTCTTTCAATATTACAACTCAAAGGCTTGAATTTTTTCTTCAGTTCTTTCAGCTTGAGAAATGTCGAGCATATTCTTCCCTTTGGTTTTCTAACTCCAGATCTTTGTACTTTTCATTCTAATAATTGACTTTGTCTTCTCGAGCTATTCTTTGAAATCTGTTCAGCTCTTTTATGTTGTCACTTCTTCCATTTGCTTTAGTTACTCTCTGTTCTACAGAAACTTTCAGAGTTCTTATGACATTCATTTTGGTCTTTTCTTTCTTGTCTTTTGAATGATCTTTTACTTTCTTCATGGATGGTGCTCTTAATCTTATCCCACAATTTGTCTGGTTTTCAGTCATCGGTGTTCAATGCATCAAATCTATTCTTCAGATGGTCTCTAAATTCAGGTGGGGTATAATCAAGGTCATGTTTTGGCTCTTGTGGACTTGTTTTAATTGTCTTTGCTTCCACCTGAACTTCCATATGAGCAATTGATGGTCTGTTCCACAATCAGCTCCTGAAGATTTTGTTTCACTGTTTCAGCTGAAGATTTTGAGCTATTCCATCACCTTTTTCCACAGAGGTAGACAATTTGGTTGCTGTGTATTCCATCTGGTGAGTTCCACAAGTATCATCACAAGTATCATCACTGTTTAAGTTGTTGAAGAAAGGTGTGTGCAATGAATAAGTCATTGGTCTTACAAAATTCTATCATGCAATCTCCAGTATTATTTTTATCACCAAGGCCAACTACTGGTGCTTCTTCTTTGTCTCCAACTTTCCCATTCCAATCACCAGTAATAATCAATACATCTTGAATACATGTTTGGTCAATTTCAGACTGTAGAAGTTGGTAAAAATCTTCAATTTCCTTGTCTTTGGTTTTAGTGTTTGCTGCATAAATTTGAATAATAGTAGTATTAATTAGTCTTCTTTGTAAGCACACGGATATTGTTTTAGTTACCTAGTGCCACTCTGAGAGGAAATATACACAAGTGGGATGACTTGAAGAAACAGGAGTTTATTCTCTTATAGTTTGGAGGCTTTAGTCTGAGTTCAAAGTGTCAGGCTTTATGGAGTGGGTGAAAGCCCCTGAATCTTGGGCTGTAGCTCTGCTTCCTGCTCCTGGCCCACTGAAGCTGGAGGCTTTTCTTCACTCAGCTGCTGGCTGCTGAGGCTGACAAGCCAAGGCTGACAGATAAGAAGGCACAGTCCTGATGTTACCAAACTACATGGCAGGCCATTAATTCAAGTCCATTGAAAGTTCCAAGGTTGGCAGAGCATGGCAGGCTGCTGAACAATGACTCAGCTACATGCAGCATTCAAGCATGCCATAAGCTAGAGGCCATTCCCCAAGGCCTCTCCTTATATATAGGAAGCAGACCACATCCCTAAGACAGCTACTCAGCTGCTCACAGTAGATTCCACCATGGAGTTGATTAGCAGTCTCATCATGAGGAATACTACCTCCAGCTGCCCCAGCCACTCAACCAAGTCCAGCCGAGTTGATGTACAAATTTAACTACCACAGATATTATCTTATCACTGACAGCATAGTAGATCAGTAGATTGTCTGATTCAAAATGGCCAAAACCAGTCTATTTCAGCTCAGCAAAGCCTAGATCATTGATCTTTATGTGATCCATTTCATTTTTGACAACTTCCAATTTTCCTACACTCATACTTCGTACATCCCTTGTTCCAATTATTAATGGATGTTTGCAGCTGTTTCTTCCCATTTTGAGTCATGCCACATCAGCACAAGGAGGTTCCAAAAGCTTTATTTCATCCACTGCATTAAGTTCGATTCTAATTTGAGGAGACACCTCTTCCCCAGTTGTATTTTGAGTGCCTTCTGATCTGAGGGGATCATCTTCCATCATGATTTCAGGGCTATGCATAAAGTTTTCCAGTAATATATCAGACAGTGTTTCATTGCTATCCATAAGGTTTTCACTGGCTGATTCTTTGAGAAGTGTATGGCCCCTTCCTTCTTCCAAGTCTGTCTTCGTGCAATATTATGCTATTTATTTAGTTACTCATATTATTCCAGATTTGAGCACTGGGAACTCTTTCAAGCTGACTTCTGTATCCCTTTGACATACCCCCATCAATATGACATTAGTTTTTTGTTTCAGAATATTATTGGAGAATGGTATTAGAAACCAAGATCTGGATGCTAAGTGTACTCATTGGTACTGGTGTGGTTACTGTTTCTAGATCCTCTCATCTTTCAGTTCAAGGGAATATGTATGTGTAAAATAACTTTCTATATCTATAAATCTATATCTATAAATCTATATCTATATATCTATATCTATAAATATATGTAATTATATGCATATTGATTAAGATAAACACGAGTCAAAATTATATTTCTAACTTTAATCCATTACCATATATGTCATTTTAGCTTTTTCCTCTTGCTTGTGTGTAATCTTATATTTCAACCATAAGAAATTTTCAGCTCAGTAATGCCTAGATTATCAATCTTTCTGTGATCCATTTCATTTTTGACAACTTCCAGTTTTCCTACACTTGTACTTCGTACATCCCTCATTCTGATTATTAATGGATGTTTACAGCTGTTTCTTCCCATTTTGCGTCAGGCCACATCAGCACATGGAGGTTCTGAAAGCTTTATTCTGTCCTCTTCATTAAAGTTTGACTCTAATTTGAGGAGACAGCTCTTCCCCAGTTGTATTTTGAGTCATATTATGTCATCTATTATCCATCTACATAATTGTTTCATTCCAGCATATATGTAATTAGTTTCAGAAATTTTAACACATACAACTGTGTGAAACAACTTTATCAAGTAAGGTACAATTTTACATATAGTCATTTATCCTTGTCTTACAGATTCCACTCATTTCCAAAGTTACTTAAAGTCAGCATCTCCTTTACCAACCCCTTCAGTGAAGAAGTTTGTATATTTGTAATACAGTTGGATTCTTGTGTCACATTTAGCATCTCCTCTCAATTTCTTAATTGATCTTTTAAAAAAATTTAAAATACAGTAAGATTTACTCTTTGTACTGTCAATTTGTATGAGTTTTGAAAAATGCACCATGTAAGGTATCCACCATTATCATATCATACAGAATACATTAACAGTGCTTTACCTATTTAGCCTTTGCCCCCTAAACTGAGCACCTGCCAACTATATGTAGTCTATGTTGTTGTTGTGGGCTGTTTAACTTATTCCTACTCATAAAGACCATATAAGACAGTGTAGAACTGCCCTCTAGTGTTCCCTAGGCTGAAGTGTTCATGGGAGCAGATCAACAGGTCTTTTCTCCCCCAAGTGGTTGGTCGGTTCAAACCAACAACCTTTTAGTTAGGCCAAACACTCAACCAGGCCTCTGTACTCTAGCTATAGTTTTGACTTTTCCAGAATGTTATCTAAATGAAATCATACTGTATTTAGCCTTTTCAAACTTTTTTTTCAATTAACAATATGTATTTAAGATTAATGCTTGTCTTTTTTGTCTTGATAGCTCATCCTTTTATTGCTAAATAATACTCCATTTTATATGCTTATCAGTTTATTTATTCATTTTTTTAATTGTGATTTTGGCGAAAGTATACAGAGAAAATTCACTTTCCATAGAGCAGTTCACATACACTTTGTCTCATGACATTGACTATAATTTACCCCAATGCAACAGCTCCCCTCCCACTTCCTCCTGATATATTCATTGACTTTTTGTAAAGCATCTTAGTTACTAACAATTTTTTGAAATTATAAATGAAGTAACATTTGCATGTTGATTTTGTGCAGACACAAGTTTTCAAATCAGTTGAAATCAGCAACATAAAAGCACAATTGCTGGATCACATGGAAAGACTATATTTAGCTTTATAAGAAACTGCCACACATTTTTCCAAAGTGGCTGTACCATTTTGAATTCCAACCACTAATGAATGGTAGTTTCTATTCCTTTCAGTCCTTACCCGTGATTGATATTGTCAGTCCTTCAGAGTTTTTGCCATTCTACGTATGTAGCAGTATCTTCTTGTTTTACTTTTCATTTTCTTAATGATAGATAATGTTGAGCTTCTTTATATATGCTTCTTTGTCACTTATATCATCTTTGGTGAGCTTTGCTCAATTTTTAGTTGTTTCTTATTGTTGAGTTTTTTTTTTTTTTTTTTTTTAATTGTGCATTAGGCACAAGTTTACAGAGCAGAGTTTGCTTTACATTCAGCATTACATATACATTTAGTTTCACTCCCCATTGACCATCTCCAACTCTAACCCAGTCTCCTCCCCTCCCTGCCCAGTAATGCCCCTTTCCCTCTGTGCCCCTCATAGTTATGCATTACTGTGTGTCCTGCATTTCCTCCGTGCAAATGTTGCCTCTCTGGTGCCCCATGGTCAATCGCTCCAAGGGATGCACTTCCATAGAGTATGTGGGTGCATCACCCTGAGTTGAGTGGTCCTCATATACATCTTGTTTACTATTGGGCTGAGAGCCAGCCTCTGGGAGTGAGTTTTATTCCAGGCCCAGAATGTATCCCAAGGCCATAGTATTGGGGGGTCTCACCAGACTTTATCTGACCAGTAATTCTGGTCATTATTGAGTTTTTGGATTTTGTTCCATGTTTTTCCTCCCACTCTATCCAGGATCTCCTGATATGATCCTTTCCTGAGTGGTTGGCATTGGTAGCCAGGCATCATCTAGTTCTTCTGGTCTCAAGAACCATCATGTCATAGGGCTGATTGCTTTCAAATGCCCTTGGATTTTTTTTTTTTTTTCACTCTTCACTTCCAACAATAGGAGATCAATAACTGCATCTTTTAGATGGCTGCTTTAAAGCTTTTAAGACCCTAGTCGCTACTTACCAATGTAACATGAGGAACAAGGCTTTTATGCATTTTGTTGTGCCAATTGAGTCTGGTGTCCTCCACTACTATGGCTCTGAGTGAGTAGATGCACTGGATCTCTCTCCCACAGTGTCTTGGTGTCTGTGAGGGATTACTCTATGTTTGTCTTCTCGTTTCTGTAAGGATTGCAGGTGTTTTGTATCTGTGCAAGATTAGCCTCAGCTGAATCTATCCTTGGGTCTAGAGTATACTCCTGTTCACTGACCCCCATCTGATCTTCTCAGATGTTTATGTGTTTGTGTGTTGTCTGCTGTTTGGTGTTAATGGTAATGCAGTATTGTGGATATACTGGTTAGTGTTAGCATCTGTCGTCTATCGCTTACATGCACAATTCAGTGTCTTTCTTTTTCCTAATGTTATCATAGTGGTCATAGACTCTTTCTATACAACTGTCCCTTTACCCACATCAGCATATGGGCCCCAACTAGCCCAAAATTAATCTTTCTCTTTCCCTCCCCACCCCAGTTATCTACAAAGTGAATTTCCTTTCTTAAGCAAACCCTTGTTTGTCTTTTTACAGTAATGGGCACATACGGTATGAGCTTCTGCAATTGACTTATTTCACTCAACATAATGTCCTCCAGGTTCATCCACATTGTGAGATAATTTGTGTATCCTTCATTGTTCTTTAATGTAGCATAACATTCCATTGTGTAAATGGACCATAATTTTGTTATCCACTCATCCGTTGATGAGCATTTAGGTTGTTTCCATCTCTTTGCTAGGGTGAATTGTGCTGCTATGAACATAGGTGTGCATATGTCTGTTCATGTGGTGTCTCTCACTTCTTTGGGATATATTCCTAGTAATGGAATTGCTGGGTCAAATGGTATTTCTATTTTCAGTTTTTTAAGGAAATGCCATACAGTATGCCACAATGGTTGTATCAGTTTACAATCCCACCAGCAGTGCACAAGGGTTCCAATCTCTCTGCAAGCTTGCCAGCATTTGTTATTTTCTGTTCTGTTGAACTTTGCTGTTATTGCTGGGATGAAATGATACCTCATGGTTGTTTTGATTTGCATCACTTTAGTGACTAACGATCGTGAGCAATTCCTCATGTGCTTGTTGGCCACCAGCATATGTCTTTAGTGAAGTGTCTGTTCAAGTCTTTTGCCCATTTTTGAATTGGGTTGTTTGTCCTTTTGGTGTTGAAGTGTTAAAGTTTTCTATAGATTTTGGAGATAAGCCCTTTGTCAGATATGTCATAGGCAAATATTTTCTCCCAATTTGTAGTTTTTCTTTTTACCCTTTTGAGGAAGTCTTTTGATGCACATAAGAATTTAATTCTTAAAATGTCCCAGGCTTCTGGCTTCTTTTCAACCTCATGTGCATTTTGGGTTATGATTGATGGTCTATTTATGCTGTAAATTAGGGGTCCCTGATTTGCCCCTATTTTATCTTTGATGAATTTTATAGTTTTGGGTATTACATTTAAGACTTTGGCCCAGCTTGAGTTTGCTTTTTTGTATGGGGTGAGGTATGGGCCTTGTTTCATTTTTCTGCAAGTAGATATCTAGTTCTGCCAGTACCATTTGTTAAAGATTATGATATGCCTCAAAGTTTTTCTCTTGGGATCTATCCTGTATGGGGTTCCTTGGGCTTCTTTGACAAATATCTTTTCTTCCTGCATAATATGGGGGAAGTTCTCTGTTAGCAAGTCTTCCACAATTTTCTCAGGTTTTTTTTTTTTTTTTTTTTCCACCTCTTCTTGCTCTGGAATTCCAATGAGGTGAATGTTGTTTCTTTTCATGTTGTCCCATTATTACTCTTAGGTTCTCTTCATTTCTCTTAAATCTTTGTTCTGATTTTTCTTCAAACAGGCTGGCATCCAGGGATTTGTCTTCTATTGGGAAATGCATTTTTCAGCCAGTGCTTTCCTATTCTTTTGTGCTTCCACTGTGTTGTGTCATTCTGTAATTTTGATATACATCTTCTGGATTTCTAACTGCTGTTTTTGTATGAGTTCTAATTATGCATTAATCTTGTAATTCTGTTCTTTAATGGTTTCCTGAGTTCTTCCAGGGTGCTGTCTGTGTTCGCCTTGCTTCTGTTTGGGTTTTTCTAAGCTCTTGTAGAGTTCTATAAACATTCCTTCTAAATTTCTTCTTGGTACAGTTCTATTACTTCCTCTTCCTCCATATTTAATGAGATTTTTGTTTGGGGTTTTACTTCTAATGTCTTATCCTACTTTTTGTTTGATTTAAGGTTTCCTGTTGTTTCTAGACATTTTGAAGTTGTCTTTAACTGTTAGCTATGTATTGATTTGTTTTGTCTTTGTTTTATGATTTAATATTTTGAAAAAGGTGAAGCTGGTATATTTTTGTTGTTGTTGTTGTTGTTAATTCAGGTGTGCTGGGTTGCTCTGCAGTGTTCTTTGTAATGATTGAATCACTGTGTGAAATGTGGATGCACTTCTCTGTTGTAAATGGAATTTAGGATTGGAGCTGGCAGGTGTTATGGTGGCTGAATGTGGTTTTTCTTTGGATGAGGCAGGGTAGACGTGGAGAGGAAGAAAAGAGAGAACAAAGAAAAGCTCCCAGGTGCCAGGAATGGTTTCCAGGGCTTTGAGTGGGCTACTGTTGATGACTTTATACTGTTACTTGCAGGCCCATAGCTCAAGTTCAGCAAAGACTCAACTTGTTAGGGGCCACCACTTTCCACCAGCTTCAGACAGCTGCAAAAACTCCACTCTCCAGGCCCCTCCATGCCAAAAAGCTGAACTAGGATAATTGTCCTGATCCACGATGGGAGTTCATCCCAGGGCCTGCCCACTTGTGGCTTTATTCTCCTCTCTGCTCCCACACTTCATCGGAGCCAGAGGAATCTCAGCTTCCTCCCTCCCAGCGGTCCCAAGTTACCAATAAAAGCAGGTGCTGATATTAGATCCCTGGAGTGGCTGCAGCTTCTCTGGTGTGGTGTGTTCTGTGCACTGCCCCAGGGAGGTGTCTGATACTTTTTTTTGTCTGCTGGTCAGTGCTCCCCCAGGGTGGTTGTCTATGCACTTTCTCCCCTGCCTATCAGGGCTCCACAGGGCAGGTTCACCTTTTTTTTTTTTTTTTCCCCTCCAGTAATTGCACTGCCCCTTTCTCCTTACTAATCCTACTCCCCTCAGTTTGGTGTACTCTGATTAATGAGCTGTTCAGAGCACCAAAATCCTCATTTCAAACTGCTGTACCTAATTTTCTGGCACTAAGATGCTAGAGGGAACTTGTATGTGCACTACCAGAGACACCATTTTCTTTATTGTTGAGTTTTAACAGTTCTTTTTATATTAGGAGTTCTTTATTCGGCATGTAATTTGCAAGTATATTCTCTCAGTCTCTGCCTTGCCTTTTCATTCTCTTAACAATGTCTTTTACTGAGCAGAAGTTTTTAATTTTAATGAACTCCAAATTATTTTTTCTTTCATGGATTGTGCTTTTGGTATTGTATATACTGGGCCTTTGTCTTGGAGCTATTACCTACCCAAAGTCATGCAGACTTTATCCTGAAAGTTTTATAGTTTTACAGTTTACATTTAATTCTGTCATTTATTTGGAGCTAATTTTTGTTAAAGGTGTAAGGTATGTGTCTAGGTATACATCACTTATTGAAAGACTATCCTCTTTGATTGAATTTCCTTTGCATTTCTGTCAAGATAAGCTGATTGTATTTGTATGGGTCTGTTTCTGGGGATTCTATTCTACTGAACTATCTATTTACAGTAGCTTTATAGTGTATCAGTTAGTATTAATTCTTCAAACTTTTTCTTCTTCAGTACAGTGTGGTTTACCCTAGGCCTTTTGTTTTTCCATATATACTTTAGAATGAGTGCTTTGATATCTACACATATCTCACTAGGATTTTGAATAAAATTGTATTTGATTTACTGATCAAGTTGGGAAGAACTTTTTAGTTTTTGCACATAGATTCTATACATATTTTATTAGATTTATGAATAAATATTTCATTTTTTTCTTGGTATTTTATATAGCATTTTTGTTTTAAATTCCAATTGTTCATTAATAGCATACAAGAAATTAATTGACTTTTGTATATTGACTTTGTACCTTGTAATATTGCTATACTCAGTTATTAGCTTCAGGAGGTTATTGTTTTATTCTTGTTTCTTTGTTTTGTAGATAGTTCAGAACTGTTATCATGTCATCTGTGAATAAAGACAATTTTATTTCTTCCTTTACAATCTGTATATCCCTTTTTCCTTTTTTGGGTTATTTTGTTTTATTGCACTAGCTAAGACTTTCAGCATGATGTTGAATAGAAATGGTGAGAGGAGATTCCTACCTTGTTCTGAAAATTAGCATATGGTCTCTCACCAATCAGTGTCTGGAAATTCTTTCAGAATCCACTATTACTATAGTGGATGCTGTTGGTAGAGTGGTAAACTATGGGAAGGGTTATATTCTATAATATTAATATTAGCTTTTTTTCTTCTTGCCTTTTCCTCTCTTCTTTGGCTGTCATGTTTCAATCCATTTCCTGATCTGCTGATCTTGCTGTCTTTTTTTGCCCCTGATTGATAATACATTAAGACTAGAGTGGGAAGAATGTCCTTCCTTTAACTGGGATAAGAATTTTGCAAAGTGTCTTCCCATATTGTTTAGACTTTTGATATCAAGAACTACTGAGGTAGTTTATAATGGTTATTCTCTTTCTGCCAGAGACAGGAGGAAATATTTCTTGACTCATCACCATGAGAAACTGGTGAGGTTTCTGGAGGTAAACAAACAAAAGTGTGTAGATCCCTAAGATTATGGTCCTAGAAGTTTCATGTTTCCATCAAATTATGAACAGTTTTCACTCAACTGTTAAACCGGAAGGTTGGCAATTTAAATCCAACCAGCAGTATCATGGAAGAAAAGACCTAATGATCCATTTCCAGTAACTACTGTACAACACATGGGGTAGCCATGATTTGCAATCAACTCAAAAGCAACTAAAAAACAATCAAATCAATCAATATGACATTATGGTTCATCTGTCAGTTTGTCATACTGTCGTGGCTTTTGTGTTGCTGTGAGGCTGGAGGCTATGCCACCAATATTTCAAATACTAGCAGGGTCACCCATGGTATATTGGTTTAAGCTGAGCATTCAGACTATGACAGACTCAGAAGAAGGAAGGGGCCATCCACTTTTCAAAGAATTGGCCAGTGAAAACCTCATGAATATCAGTGAAACATTTTTTGATTTATTACAGGAAAACTTGATGAATATCCCTGAAACATTGTCTGATATAGTGCCAGAAGAAAGCCCCTTAGATCAGAAGGCACTCAAAATATGATGGGGAAAGATCTGCCTCCTCAGAGTAGTTGTTGTTGTTGTTATGTGCCGTTGAGTCAGCCCTGACTCCTAGCGACTCCTCCTTGGGTTTCCAAGGCAGTATCACTATGGAAGTAGGATTGCCCAACCTTCCTTCTGAGGAGTGTCTGGTGGGTTTGAACTGCCAGCCTTCTGGTTAGCAGTCAAGTGCCTTAGCCACTATGCTACCAGAGCTCCCTCAGAGTAGAGCTGACTTTAGTGATGTAGATGAAGTAAAGCTTTGGAGACTTCCTTGCTGATGTGGCATGACTCAGAATTGGAAGAAACAGCTGCAAACATCCATTAATACTCAAAACATGGAATGTAAGAAGTATGAATCTAAGAAAATTGGAAGTTGTAAAAAATGAAATGAAATACATAAAGATCAATATCCTAGGCATTAGTGAGCTGAAATGGATGGGTTTTGGCCATTTTGAATCAAATAACCAAATGGTCTACTATGCTTGGCATGGAAAATTGAAGAGGAATGGCATGGCATTCATCATTACAAAGAATGTTTCAAGATATATCTTGAAGTACAATGTTGTCAGTGACAGGATAATATCCATATGCCTGCAAGAAAGACTAGTTAATATTACTATTATTCAAATTTACACACAAACCACAAAGCCAAAGATGAGAAAATTGAAGATTTTTACCGACTTCTGCAACATAAAATTGACCAAATACACAATCAAGATGTGTTGATTATCACTAGTGGTTGGAATGCAAAATTTTGAAACAGAAGAATCATCAGTAGTTGGAAAATATGGCCTTGGAGATAGAAATAATGGTAGAGATTACATGATAGAATTTTGCAAGACCAATGACTTATTCATTGCAAATACCTTCTTTCAACAACACAAATGATAGGTATATACATGGACTTCATGAGATGCACTACACAGGAATCAGATCAACTACATGTGTGGGAAGATACAATGGAGAAGCTCAACATCTTCAGCTAAAACAAGGCCAAGAGCTGACTGTGGAGTAGACCATCAACTGCTCATATGCAAGTTCAAGCTGAAGCTTAAGACAATTGAAACAAGTTCACAGAGCCAAAATATGACCTTGATTATATACCTCCTGGTTTTTGAGACCATGTAAAGAATGGATTTGATCCACTGAACACCAATGACCAAAAACCAGAGGAATTGTAGAATGACATCATGAATATCATCCATGAAGAAATCAAAAGGTTATTAAAAATACAGGAAAGGATGCAAAGACCAAAATGGATGTCAGAAAAGACTCTGAAACTTACCTTTGAATGGAAAGTAGCTAAAGCAAATAGAAGAAATGACAAGAAAAAAGAGCTGAACAGAAGATCTCAAAGAGCAGCTCAAGAAGACAAAGTCAATTATTGTAGTGAAATGTGCAAAGACCAGGAGTTAGAAAACCAAAGGAAAGACCATGCTCAGCATTTCTCAAGCTGAAAGAACTGAAGAAAAAATTCAAGCTTCGGAAGGGCTGTGAATGCACAGGGAGATGCCTTGGGGCATCAGGAGTGCATGGGAGGGAAGGACACAGGGAAGAGGTGACTATGGGGAATAAGTGAGAGGAGAGCTGTAGTATTGTGGGAAATTGCTGTCAATGTCATGAGACAAAGTATGTGTGAACTGGTGTATGGAAAATATATTTTCTCTGTAAACTTTCACACAAATAACAATAATTTTTTTTAAAAAAAATTCCTAGTCAACAGAATCCAATACCATAACAAAAAAACAATACACCATGACTAAGTTGGATTTGTTCCAGGTATGCAAGGATGGTTCAACATCAGAAAAACAATTAATGTAATCCACTACATAAATAAAACAAAAGAACCACATGATCATGTCAATTGATACAGAAAAGGCATTTGAAAAATTCAATGCCTATTCCTGATAATAACTCTTAGGTAAAATAAGAATAGAATATTCTTAGTAAAATAAGAATAGAATATTCTTAGTAAAATAAGAATAGAAGGGAAATTTCTCAAGATAATAAAGGACATATATGCAAAACCATTAGCCACATTATTCTTAATGTAGAGAGACTCAAAGCATTCCTCTTGAGAACAGGAACCAGCAAGGATGCCCTCTATCATTGCTTCTATTCAACATTGCATTGGAAGTCCTAGCCCGGGCAAGAAGGCAAGAAAGAAGAAAGAATAAAAGGCATCAAAATTGGCGAATAAGAAGAAAAACTATCTCTATTTGCAGATGGCATGATCCTGTATATAGAAAACCCAGCAGACTGAGCAAGAAAACTACTGGAACTAATAAAGATTCAGTAGGATGTCAGAAAACAAGATAAACACAAAAATCAATTGGATTTCTCTAAATCAACAAAGAGATCTCTAAAAAAGGAAACAAGGAAAACAATACAATTTACAACAGCTACAAAAAAAAAGAAAAAAGATAAAATACTTAGAATTAGCTATTACTGGGGATACAAAAGAACTATCTATCTATCTATCTATCTATCTATCTATCTATCTATCTATATAAAACACAGAAAAAGAAGCTACATGAGACCTATATAAATAGAAGAATATGCCATGCTCATGGATGGGAAGACTGAACTTTTTTTTTTTTTTTTTTTTTTTTCAGGAAGACTGAATATTGTGAAAATGTCAATACTACCCTAAGCAATGTACATATTCAATGCAATCACAATCCAGATCCCATCAGCATTCTGTAAGGACATAGAAAAAACAGTCACTAACTTTATGTGGAAAGAAAAGAATCTTCAGATAATCAGAGCACTACTGAAGAAGAAAAATGAAGTAGAAGATTTCACACTCCCCAATCTAAAAACATACTATCTAGCCATACTATTCAAAACACTGTAGTATTGGTATAATGATAATCAAATAGATCAGTGGAACAGAATTGAGAATCCAGAAATAGACCCATCTGTCTATGGACAGTTGATCTTTGACAAGGGCTAAAACCCACTAATTTGGGGAAAGTTAGCCTCTTTAACAAATGGTACTAGCAAAATTGGATATCCATTCACAGAAAAATGAAACAAGATCATACCTTACACTATACACAAATATAAACTCAAAATGACTCAAAAACCTAAATGTAAAACCCAAAACCATAAATCTAATTAGAAATAAAATAGGGGTAAACCTAAGGGCTCTAGTGTATGGAATAAATAGAACGACAAGCATAACCCAAAAAGCATAACCAGTTGAAGAAAAATTAGATGACTGGGACCTTTTAAAAATTAAATTCTTATGTCCATTAAAAGGTTTCTCCAAAAAGAGAACCTACAGATTGTGGGGGGGAGGATGGTGGGAATGACTATGACATATCCAACAAGGGACTTAAGTCTAAAATTTATAGAAAACTTCAACACTTCAATATCAAAAGACAAACAATCCAATTGGAAAATAGGCAAAGGACATAGACAGAAATTTCACTGAAGAAGGTATACCCACAGCCAGCACACACATGAGGAAATGCTCATGATCTTTAGTCAGTGTTGTTGCTGTTATTAGGTGCTGACGAGTTGTCTCCGACTCAAAGCAACCTTATGTACAACAGAATGAAACACTCCCTGGTCCTGTGCCATCCTAATGGTCCTTGCTATACCTGAGCTCATCCTTGCAGCCACTGTCAATCCATCTTGTTGAGGGCCTTCCCCTTTTTCAGTCACCCTCCACTTTACCAAGCATGATATTCTTCTCCAGGGAATGATCCCTTCTGACAACCTGACCAAAGTAGGTGAGACAAAGATTGGCCATTCTTGCTTCAAAGGAGCAAATCTTCTTTGGTCTTCCTTATTCATTGTCCAGCTCTCACATGCATATGAGGCAATTGGAAATATCATGGCCAGCATATGAAACAGTTCCTGCCCGGTTGACCTTCCCAGTGCTACACGTCATCTAATGTCCTGACTGCTGCTTCCATTGGCCTCTATTATAGAACCAAGCAACGTGAATTCTCTGACAACCTCAAGCTTCTCTCCATTTATTGTGATGCTGCTCAGTGGTCCAGTTGTGAGGATTTTGTTTTCTTTATATTGAGACGTGATCCATACTGCAGACTATTCTTCAGCCTTCATAAGTAAGTGCCTCAAGTCATCCTCACTTTCAGCAAGCAGTTGTATCATCTGCATATCTCAGGTTGTTAATGATTCTTCCTCCAATCCTGATACCACGTTTTTCTTCATATAGTCCAGATTCTCGGATTATTTGCTC
>NW_006921733.1:8414490-8421267 GCF_000298275.1 Orycteropus afer afer
GCTTGCACCTCTGGAAGTTCTCTGTCAATATACTGCTGCAAACGTTTCTGAATTATCTTCAGTAAGATCTTACTTGCGTGCAATATTAATGATATTGTTTGTTAATTTCCACACTTTGTGGGATCACCTTTCTTTGGAATAGGTACCAATATGGATCTCTTCCAGTCAGTTGGCCAGAAAGCTGTCTTCCAAATCTTTTGGCATAACCAAGTGAGTGCCTCCAATGGGGCATCCATTTGTTGAATTATCTCAATGGGTATTCTGTCAATTCCCAGAGCCTTGTTCTTTGCCAATTCTTTCATTGCATCTTCGACTTCCTCCTTCAGTATCGTTGGTTCTAGATCATATGCCACTTCCTGAAATGGATGAAGACTGACCAGTTCTTTTTGGTACAATGACTATGTGTATTCCTGCCATCTTCTCTTGATGTTTCCTGAAACATTCAATACTTTGCCCATATAATCTCTCAATATTGCAACTTGAGGCTTAAATTTTTCTTCAATTCTTTCAGCTTCAGAAATGCTGAGCGTGTTCTTCCCTTTTGGTTTTCAAACTCTAGGTATTTGCACATTTCATTATAGTAATGGTTTTGTCTGCTTGAGCTGCTCTTTGAAATCTTCTGTTCATCTCTTTTATCTTGTCATTTCTTCCATTGGCTTTAGCTACTCTCTATTCAAGGGAAAGTTTCTGAGTCTCATCTGTCATCCATTTTGGTCTTCTCTTCTTTTCTCATCTTTTTTGTGACCTCTTGCTTTCTTCATGGATGATGTTCTTGATATCACCCCACAATCCTTCGGGTTTTCAGTCATTGGTGTTCCATACATCAAATGTATTCTTTAAATGGTCTCTAAATTCAGGAGGGATATATTCAATATCATTTTTTGGCTCTCTTGGACTTGTTTTAACTGTCTTTAACTTCAAGTTAAACTCTCATCAAACAGTTGATGGTCTGTTCCACAATCAGCTCCTGGCCTGGTTTTAGCTGAAGATATTGAGCTTTTCCACCACCTCTTGCCCCAGGTGTAGTCAATCGGATTACTGCGTGTTCCATCTGGCAAAGTCCACGTGTAGAGCTGCCGTTTGTGTTGTGGAAAAAAGATGTTTGCAACGAATAAGTCATTGTTCTTGCAAAATTCTACCACGTGAGTTCCAGCATTATTTCTGTTGCCAAGGCCAAATTTTCCAACTACCGGTGATTCCTGTTTGTTTCCAACTTTTGCATTCTAGTCACCAGTGATAATTAACACATCCTGATCACATGTTCGGTCAATTTCAGACTGCAGAAGTTGATAAAATTCTTCAATTTCTTCATCTTTGGCTTGGGTGGTTGGTGCATAAATTTGAGTAATAGTTGTATTAATGGGTCTTCCTTGTAGGTGTATGGATATTTTCCTATCACTGACAGCATTGTACTTCAGGACAGATCTTGAAACATCTTTTGTGATGATGAATGCCATGCCATTCCTCTTCAAACTGTCATTCCTGGCATAGTAGATCATATGGTTGTCTGACTCAAAATGTCCAAAACCAGTCCATTTCAGCCCATTAATGCTGAGGATATCAATCTTTATGCATTCCATTTCATTTTTGACAACTTCCAATTTTCCTGTGTATAGTAGGTTGTTGATGAGTCTTCCTCCAATCCTGATGCCATGTTCTTCTTCATATAATATAGCTTCTTGGATTATTTACTCAGCATACAGATTTAAAATGTATGGTGAAAGGATACAACCTTGACACACTCCCTTCTTGATTTTAGACCATATGGTATCCGCCTGTTCTTTTCAAATGACAGCTAACCTCCTTGTCTATGTACAGGTTCCTGATGAACACAATCAATTGTTCTGGAATGCCCATTCTTCTCAATGTTATCCATAATTTGTTACCATCCACACAATCAAATGCTTTAGCATAGTCGATAAACCATAAGTAAACATCTTTCTGGTATTCTTTGCTTTGAGCCAAGATCCAACAAACATCATCAATGATATCCTTCATTCCACATCCTCTTCTGAATCCAGCTTGCATTTCTGGAAGTTCTCTGTCAATTCACTGCTGCAGCTCCTTTTGAATTATCTTCAGTAAGAATTCACTTGCATGTGATATTAATGGTATTATTCAATAATTTTCACATCCTGTGAGATCACCTCTCTTTTGAATGGGCACAAATATGGATCTCTTTCAGTCAGTTGGCCAGTTAGCTATCTTCCAAATCTCTTGGCATGGCTGAGTGAGTGTATCCAGTGTGGCATCCATTTGTTGAAACATCTCAATGGGTGTTTCATCAATTCCTGGAGCCTTGTTTTTTGTCAGTTCCTTCAGTGCAGTCTTGATTTCTTCCTTTAATACCACTGGTTCTTGATCATATTCCACCTCCTGAAATAGATGAACATCAACCAATTCTTTTCGGTACAGTGACTATGTGTATTCCTTTCATCTTCTTTTGATATCTTGCATCATTCAATATTTCGCCAATAAAATCTTTCAATAGAACAACTTGAGGTTTAAATTTTCTCTTCAGTTCTTTCAGCTTAAGAAATGTCAAGTGTTCTTTCCTTTTGTTTTTCTAATTCCACGTCTTTGCACATTTCATTATAATAATTGACTTTGTCTTCTCAAACTGCTCTTTGAAATCTTCTATTCAACTCTTTTATCTTGTCATTTCTTCAATTTGCTTTTAGCTACTCTCCAATCAAGGGCAAGTTTCAGAGTCTCTTCTGACATTCATTTTTGTCTTTTCATCTTTTCCTGTCTTTTTAATGACCTTTTGTTTTCTTCATAGATGATATTCTTGATGTCATCGCACAATTCCTCTGTTTTTTGGCCATTGGTGTTCAGTGCTTCATATCTGTTCTTTAGATTATCTCTAAATCCAGGAGGGATGTAATAAAGGTCATATTTTGGCTCTTGTGGAATTGTCTTAATTGTCTTCAACTTCCACTTGAAAATTTGCATATGAGCAGTTGATGATCTGCTCCACAATCAGCTCTTGGCCTTGTTTTGGCAGAAAATATTGAGCTTTTCCATTGCCTCTTGAAACAGATGTAGTCAAAGTGATTCCTATGTATTCCATCTGGTGAAGTCCTCATGTCTACCAATTGTTTGTGTTGTTGAAAAAAAAGTATTTGCAATGAATAAGTCATTGGTCTTGCAAAATTCTGTCATGTGATCTCCTGTTATTTCTATCACCAAGGCTATATTTTCCAGCTACCAGTGATGATTCTTTGTTTCCAATTTTTGCATTCTAATCACCATTGATAATCAGCACATCTTGTCTGCATGTTCAATCAATTTCAGACTGCAAAAGTTGGTAAAAATCTTCAATTTCCTCATCTTTGGCTTTGGTGGTTGGTGCATAAACTTGAATAATAGTAGTAGTAACCAGATTTCTTTAATTTCAGGACAGATCTTGAAACATTCTTTGTGATGATGAATGCCATGCCATTCCTCTTCAATCTGTCATTCCCAGCATAGAAGATCATATGGTTATCTTATTCAAATAGCCAAAACTAGTCCATTCCAGATCACTAATGCCTAGAATATCAATCTTTATGCATTCCATTCATTTTTGACAACTTCCAATTCTCCTAGATTCATACTTCCTACATTCCATGTTCTGATTATTAATGGATGTTTGTAGCTGTTTCTTCTCATGTTGAGTCATGCCACATCAGGAAATGGAGATCCCAAAAATTTTACTCCATCCATATCATTAAGGTAGGTTCTACTCCAAGTAGACAACTTTTCCCCAGTTGTGTTTTGAGTGCCTTCTGACCTGAGGGACTCATCTTCCAGCACTACCTTGTACAATGTTTCACAGCTATTCATAAAGTTTCTAGTAATATAGCAGACAGTGTTTCACTGCTATTCATAAGGTTTTCATTGGCCAATTCTTTGAAAAGTGAATGGCCTCTTCCTTCTACTGAGTCTGTCCTAGTTTAGAAGCTCCACTGAAATGCATCCACCATAGGTAACCCTGCTGGCAGTTGCAACACTGGTGGCATAGCCTCCAGCCTTGTAGCAACATGTAAGCCACCATAGGACAACAAACTGACAATCAAGTTAATCTCCCTTAGCTGTTCCAATCTGCTCCACTCATTTTCTGCCCTCCCTTAAAGCTTCTCCAAATCCCACTTCCAGTTCCCCTTCAGGAATGCCCCTTAAAGACACTTTAAAACCTCTAGTGACTGCCTCTGCTTCCAGGCCACCCCTTAAAGACAATCCAAAAAACTTCAGTTTAGCCATTAGAAAGATACAAATAAAAATAACAATGAGATTTCATCTCACCCCAGCACTAACGGCAAAGTTCAACAAGGCAGAAAATAATATATGCTGGCAAAGGTGTGGGAAGATTGGAACTCTCATACACTGCTGGGAGACTTTAAAGAGGTAAAACCACTGTGTAAAATGTTATGGTATTTCCTTACAAAGTTAGAAATAGAAATACCATTTGATCTAGCAATTCCATTAATAGGAATATATCCCAAAGAAGTGAGATCCAAGACATGAGTAGATGTATGCATACCCATGTTCATTGCAGCACTGTTCACTATACCAAAGAGATGGAAACAACCTAAGAGCCCATCAACAGATGAAGGGGTAACCAAACTATAATACATTCACACAATGGTATATTATGCAACATTAAAGAATAATGAAGAATCCATGAATTACCTCATAATGTAGATGTACTTAGAGGACATTATGTTGAGTGAAATAAGTCAATCACAGAAGGACAAATTTGTATGAGTCCATTCATATAAAAAGTCAAGGAAAGGTTTACACAGGTTAGGAAATTTTCTTTGCTAGTTACCAGGGATAGGAGTGAAAGGGAGATAAAATTCCTGACTAGTTAAGATGGGAGGGAAGTTGTTTATTGTGCTGTAATCAGTTTCAGGGACTGGCTGGTGGGTTTGAACTGCCAGCCTTCTGGTTAGCAGTCAAATGCCTTAGGCAAGACACCACCAGATTATCATGGGTTTATCTCAGTTTTACATATATTTACAGTATAACCCACACTGATGAGCCCTTCTAAAAGTGAAAATTGCAACAAGTATTACCTAGAATTACAAGAGCCACTTTTGGAAACTTCTGCTATAAGCAAACTTTCTTTGAGAGGAGCTTTAGAATAAAAGGGAAACAAAATTACAAACATTCATTGGTCTGCATTTTTTAAACTGATATGAAGAAGCATCCAAAACAAATACAGATTTCAAAATTGCTTTTTTAAGAGATCCTTAAATTGAGGATAAATAAAAATGTAAATAATAAAAAACTCTCTTCAAATGGCTCTAACTCACAATTCATACCTAATAATCTATTATTCTCTATTCCTCTTACTTTTTATCAATCCCTCTTACGCATTTTCTGTCCCTGGCCAGCCAGAAAAGCCCAAAGAACAATTATCTCTTAAAATTAAACTTCCTAGTTCCAGTAAGATGGTGGACTAGGCAGAAAGACTGCACAGACCCTCTTCAACAAAGAAAAGGAAAACCAATTAACACAGACACAGAAGATAATCCTGGACCCCTGAATCTTTAAGGGAAGGATATAGAAGTGGACTAAACCCCAACTAGCAGAAGAATTTGCATGAAAATACCAAAAAAGGAGACATACAGAGCTGCAGTCTGGCAGCGATCCTGAGCGATCATGATGGCACAGACAACTTGGAGATTCCTGAGTGGTTGTAGGATCTAAGAATTAACCAAAAAAATCAGCCCTGCTAGCCAAGGACTGCATGGAGGACAGCACTGGTGGCTGGGGAATAAACGGAGAAGGCGAAGAGAAAGGTGGGCTGAGCTGTAGACTTCCGCCTGTCTGGAGGGCACCGCCATTTTGAATGGTCACAAGTGGCTTGACTATTTTGGACATTTAAAGAGACAGTGCTCTCCCAGTTCCAGGGGCTTAAGAACATGTTCTGCTTGCCAGCAACCCCAAGGACACGCCAGACATGCAGGACTGAAAAGGTGCAACATTCCTCTTGTTACTCTTGTACCCCACATCCACTTGGTGAACAGAGGTGCAGTCATCACCCACTACCACCCACCTTCTGGGCCCACAGGAACTCCATTCCAGTCTGTGTGTCCAGACGGAGCCTGGGTGCCCTGCCTGGTCCTCCATCAATCGTTTTTTTCCCCTCTTTTTTTTAATCTTTATTCTTTTTCACTTTCTTTTTTCTGGTGTTTAGTTTGCTTATATTTGTCTGTTTTAAAACAATTATTATTAATAATACTTTTGTTATATTTCCATTATTCTTTAGTCTTCCCCTCCAAGGTCCTAGGTATCAGGTTTTGTTTTTTTCTTGTCTCTCTTCCTTGCTGAAAAAAAATTTTTTTTTTTTTAGTTTAATTTTGCCCCCTTTTTCTCATAGTTAACCCCATGCCTTGCTTTACTTTTTGCATTTTTACCATTTTTTCTTCATTATTCTCCTTCTCTACATTTTTTCTTTTAGTGCTCTATACCCAGATATTGCAGGTTTTCATCTTCTTTTTACCTTTTTTCTTTCTTTGGTTACTGTTCCTGTGCAATTACATGGTGTGATTTTGTCCATGTGTTTTTAGTTTTTTTATCATTATTTAATTGTAATTTGTGTCTAACGGAGTGGGAGACAGCAACAGTCCCCATAAGACACAACTACATTCACATCTCCTGCAATTTCACTTACTGAGCGAGAGCCACTACCTCCTTCTCCACCAACAGGCCAATGATAAAAAAACCACCAACAAGAGCCTGAATTACCCTTCACTGCTCTTCACAAAGGAGCTCTGGTAGCATAGT
>NW_006921733.1:8422350-8423732 GCF_000298275.1 Orycteropus afer afer
GAGAAGGCAATGGGATGGTATATATAAAACCCTGAAAGAGAAATATTTTCAACCAAGAATTGTATACCTGGCAAAATAGTTCCACAAATATGATGGTGAAAATAGGAGATTTCCAGATAAGCAGAAACTAAGGGAATTTGCTAAAACCAGACCAAACTTACAGAGATGCTAAAGGGAGTCCTTAGAACAAGAACCAAAAATAGCAAATAACAACCAACCATTAATATACAAGATGACATAACCCAGAAACCACAGCTATAGACATATCCAAAGTAAAATGAGTTTACAAGATTGCAAACAGGGAATGAGAGACATCAATTGGCAAGTGAGGACAACTACAAAGAAAAAGAGGGAAATGACTGTGTATTTACAGAAAATCTAAACAGTGAGGAAGTTAAGAGAGTTGCAAGATAGAATGGACTGTTCAAAACTCGGGGATAAAATTGTAAATCATAGGGTAACCTCAAAGAAAAATGATAAACCTTCACATCACAATAAAAAGAGGACAAGCACAAATATTCAGCATATACTTAAACAACAGCAACAAAGGAAATGATAACATGATTCATGAACATAATGAGCTCAGCACAGAAAACAATATGGAACAAAGAAACCAGGGACACCATCCAGAAACACATAACAAAATGACAGCAACCAATTCATACATGTCAATAATTACAATAAATGTTAATGGATTGAATGCACCACTGAAGAGATAGAGAGTTGCAGATTGGATAAGAAAACAAAACCCATCAATATGCTGTGTACAAGAGACACACCATAGAGATAAAGACAAAAATAGATTAAAAACCAAAGGTTGGAAAGAGATATATTAAGCAAATCGCAACAATAAGAGAGCAGGTGTGGCAATACTAATTTCTGATCAAGTTGACTTTAAGACAAAAACCATAATACGAGACAAGGAAGGACATTATATAATGATCAAATGATCAATTTAACATGAAGATATAACCATAATAAATATCTATGGACCCAATGAGAGAGCCCCAAAATACCTAAATCAGACTTTAAAAGAGTTGAAAAGCCAAATAGATGACTCCACAGTCATAGTGGAAGATTTTAATACACCATTTTCATTGAAAGATAGAACAACTGGAGAGAAACTCAACAAAGATGTAGAAGAGCTAAACAATACAATCCACCAACGGGGCCTTATAGACATCTATAGAGCACTTCACCCAACAGCAACACAATATACATTCTTCTCCAGTGCACGTGGAACTCTTTCGATGATAGATCATATGTTAGGCCATAAAGCAAACCTTCATAAATTTAAAAACATTGAAAAACTGCAAAGCATCTTCTCAAATAATAATGCTATCAAATTAGAAATCAACATTAGGAAGATCAACAGGAAAAGA
>NW_006921733.1:8435751-8437002 GCF_000298275.1 Orycteropus afer afer
TCAATTTTATTGATCTTTTCAAAAAACCAACTTCTGGTCTTGTTGATTTTTTCTATAGGCCTTCTATTTTCTGTTTCATTGATTTCTGCTCAAATTTGGAATATTTCCTTTCTTCTGGTGACTGTAGGCTTTCATTGCTGTTCTTTCTCTAATTGTTGGAGATGTTGGTTTAAGGTGTTAACTTTGGCTCTTTCTTCTTTTTTGATGTGTGCATTTATTGCTATAAATTTGCTTCTGATCACTGCTTTTGCTTTGTCCCAAAGATTTTGGTAGGCTGTGTTTTCTTTCTCATTTGATTCAAGGAATTTTTGAATTTAAATTTTACTTTCTTCTCTTACCCAGTCTTTCTCAAGGAGAATGTTGTTCAGTATCCATGTGTTTACTCTTTTCCTGTTGATCTTCCTATCGTTGATTTCTAATTTGATACCATTATGATCTGAGAAGATGCTTTTCAGTATTTTGATGTTTTTAAATTTATGAAGGCTTGCTTTATGGCCTAACATATGGTCTATCGTGGAAAAAGTTCTATGTGCACTGGAGAAGAATGTATATTGTGCTGCTGTTGGGTGAAGTGCTCTGTAGATGTCTATAAGGCCCCATTGGTGGATTGTATTGTTTAGCTCTTCCACATCTTTGTTGAGTTTCTTTCCAGTTGTTCTATCTTTCAAAGAAAGTGGTGTATAAGGTCTCCCACTATGACTGTGGAGTCATCTATTTGGCTTTTCAACTCTTTTAAAGTCTGATTTATGTATTTTGTGGCTCTTTCATTGGGACCAAAGATATTTACTATGGTTATATCTTCATGTTCAGTTGATCCTTTAATCATTATATAATGCCCTTCCTTGTCCTGTATGGTTGTTTTTGTCTTAAAGTCAATTTGATCAGAAATTAATATTGCCACTTGTGCTGTCTTACAGTTTCCCTTTGCTTGACATATCTTTTTCCAAACTTTGATTTTTAGTCTATTTTTGTCTTTGTCTCTAAGGTGTGTCTCTTGTAGGCAGTGTATTGATTGGTTTTGTTTTATTATCCAACCTGCAACTCTCTGTCTTTTGAGTGGTGCCTTTAATCCATTAAATTTCAGGGTAATTATTGATAAGTTTGAATTTGTTGCTGTCATTTTGTTATGTGATTTTTCATGGTGTCCCTGGCTTCTTTGTTCCATATTATTTTCTGTGCTGAGCTCATTATGTTTATGAATCATGTTATCATTTCCTTTGTTGCTGTTGTTTTAGTATGCTGAATATTTGT
>NW_006921733.1:8437445-8452042 GCF_000298275.1 Orycteropus afer afer
CTTGCATGGTTTCTGCTGAGAAATCAGAGCTTATTCTTACTGGCTGTCCTTTGTAGATAACTTTTTGTTTTTCCCATGCTGCTTTCAGGATTCTCTCTTTGTCTTTGGTTTCGATGAGTTTGTGATGATGTGTCTTGGTGATTTTCTTTTGGGGTCTATCCTGTTTGGTGTTCATTGCACTTCCTGAATGGATATATCCTCATCTTTCATCATATCAGAGAAGTTCTCCTCCAGCAAATCTTGGACAATTTCCTCAGTGGTTTTGTTTTTCTCTTCCTATTCTGGAATTCCAATGACATGCAAGTTATTCCTTTTGATGGTATCCCACGTGAATCTTAGGCTTTCTTCATTTTGTTTTTTCTGATTGATCCCTTTTCAAAAAGTATTCAGGTATTTGTCTTCAATCTCATTAATTCTGTCTTGTATTGCATCAATTCTACACCTTTGCCCTTCCAATGTGTTATCTATTTCTGAAAATCTTCTGGATTTCTAGCTGTAGATTTAGAATCATTTCTAATTTTTCATTTATTTTGTCATTTTTTTCTTCCATAATTCTTCTAGGGTTTTTTCTGTGTTTTCTTTGGTCTGTCTGTCAATCCTTTGAAGATACCTAAAGATAATTGTTTTGAAATCTTTATCAGAGAGTTCCAATGCTGCTTCTTCCTCAGAGATGTGTTCTAGATCTGTATCCTGCTGCTATGTTTCTACCACTTTATCCTGCTTCTTCGTGTGGACTGTGATGAGGCATCGTGGCTTTGTTGTATTTAGATCTCTGTTAACCATTTGTGAAGAGCAGCCCAGGGTGATTCAGGCTCTTGTTGGTGTTTTTTTTTTATCATTGGCCCATTGGTGGAGAAGGAGGTAGTGGCTCTCGCTCAGTAAGTGAAGTCTCAGGAAGTGTGGGTGTAGTTGTGTCTTATGGGGACTGTTGTTGTCTTCCACTCACTTAAACACAAATTACAATTGAATAACCATCAAAAAACTTAAAGCATGTGGATAAAAAACACACCATGTAATCACACAAGAACAGTAGCCAAAAAAACAAAAAAAAGACAAAAAGAAAAAGAAAAAACAAGAAAACCTGCAATATCTGAGTGATGAGGACAGGGCACTAAGTGAAAAAAAGTAGAGAAGGAGAGTAATGAAATAAAAAAAAAAAATGGGAAAAATGCAAAAAGAAAAAGAAGGAACAGGGTTAACCATGAGTAAAAAGGGGGGAAAAAATACCTTAAATTAAAAAAAAAATAATAAAGATTTCAACCAGGAACAGGTAAAAGAAAAAATGCTGAAAACTAGGACCTGGGAGGGGAATATTAAGAATAATAAAAAAAGAGACAAATGTATTATTAATAATAGTTATTTTAAAACATACAAATACAAGCAAACTTATCCCCAGAAAAAAGAAAGCAAAGAAGAAAAAATAAAGATTCAGTGGAGGACGGGGCAGGGCACCCAGGCTCCATCTGAGCACACAGAGTGTGATGGAGTTCCTGTGGGCCCAGAAGGTATGTGGGCATGGGAGATGGCCACACCTCTGTTTGCCAAGTGGGTGTGGGGTATAAGAGTAATGAGAGGAATGTCGTTCCTTTTCAATCTTGTGGGTCCGGAGTGACCTTGGGGTTGCTGGAAAGCAGAACGTGTTCTTAGGCCCCAGGAATCTGTGAGAGCACTGTTTCTTTAAATATCCAAAATAGTCAAGCAGCTTTTAAACCTTCAAAATGGCAGCACCCTCTAGACCAGCAAAAGTCCACAGCTCAGCCCACCTTTCTCTTCACCTTCTTCATTTATTCCCCAGCCATGATGCACAGTCCTCCGTGCTGTCCCTGGCTAGCAGGGCTGATTTTCAGGTTAATTCTTAGGTCCTATCACTACTTGAGAATCTCCAAGCTGTCTGTGCCATCAGGATCGCTCAGGATCACTGCCAGACCGCAGCTCCTTATGTCTCATTTTTTGGTATTTTCACACAAATTCTTCTGCTAGTTGGGGTTTAGTCCACTTCTATACCCTTCCCTTCAAGGCTCAAGGGTCCAGGATTATCTTTGTATCTGTGTTAATTGGTTTCCCTTTTCTTTGTTGAAGAGGGTCTGTGCAGTCTTTCTGCCTAGTCTGCCATCTTGCCAGAGGACTCTCGACTTAGTCATACTTTTGTGGTACCTCAGATGCAAAATAAATAAAAGTACATGAAAAAACAGAATGGGATGACCCCACGTATCATAGAATACCAAAAAGTTAAAAAACAAAAATAAACAACTTTGCCTGTTGGACAATCTTTTGAGTCCTATACATAAAGTCTTTCCTATGCAAATAAATTGGATTGTAATCTATTCCTGCAAGAAAAGAAAAAATGTGCCCATTTAAAACATTAGAGATGGGCTCTATAAGACTTCTAGGCAACATTCAAGAGAAAATATTAAAACATATATGCACACAATTACCTCTTCTTATTATTATTTTTTCATATGAACTTAAATCAGAAAGAGGGTTTAATATGGAAGAAAATAATAAAATGAGAAATAGTCTTGTTACCAATTTTCTAGCACCTCACTGAACATTTTGAAAACTACTACATCTTCTCATTCCAAAATTAAACCCAGAATGAAAGGTTCTTGATAAATGCTCCTATGAATACCCACCAGCCACTCCTCAGAAGAAAGGTTGGGCAATCTACTTCTGTAGTGATACTGCCTCAGAAACCCAAAGAGGGGTCGCTATGAGTTGGGTCCGACTCGATGGCACATAACAACAACAACAACACAACATGAATATTAAGTGCATTAGAAAAATGATTGTTTTGCCATGGCTAAGAATACATACAAGAAAAAAAAATTAAGTAACTACTCAGTGAAGATCTTTTCATTTTTCCCTTCAAGTCACAAGGTAAAATTTTTCTAAATATTAAAGGAAAATTTTGCAGGTTTTTTTTTTTAATTTATTCATTTATTTATTTATATTAATAAAGGTTTACTCAGGTAGTATTTTTTTCCCTACTAATCTTCAAATATTCCCTATTTCCAGTCCATCACAGTCACTCTTAGACTTTAATGTAATTAAATTCTCTCCTTCTCTATAATATTAACCCACTCATCTTATAAGGAGGGATTTACAATGCAAATGGAATCACAGATTAAACTCTCTCCAATGATTTTGTTCTTAAAATCCCTGAGGACACCCATATTCATAAAGAGGCCATAGATATCTTGCAAATGTAATTATCAGTACCTTTAAATTTAAATCAAGCCCAAATTGAGAATCTCAAGGAAATGCTGGACATTTTGTTAACAAAATTGTTGACAAATACCAGCAGAATTATGAGGAATAAACATATTAAACTGATACACAAATTTGCACAGTATCTTCTAAAACAGGGAATTAAAGAATGACTAAAATCAAAAGCCCAAACCTTGCACCAGTCCATCTATTACTCTCATTCTCCAAGTCCAAAAATCATTGACAAAGATAGAATTTGTTCAGGGCCTCAGTGTGGTGAATGTAACAAATATAACAACCATTCCTTGCTTCCCGGTAGTATTGCACCCAAATGCCATTTTTATTTTCAGTGTCTTCTTGATGCTTCATATTTTACAGTTGTAGTTTCTCTTTTGATCAAAATAGTCAATATTTGCTAACTTTCTCATAAGAAAATCTTTTCAGAGAGACCTTAAATTTCTCTATAGTTTTATCCAATATATAGATTTTCTATGGCTAAAGATGAAGTGAGAGCCAAAACTATTGAAACCCATCTACTTTTTGTTTTAGCCCAGAAAGGGCATAAAGTTCCCATATGGAAGTTAGAATTTTCTCAGATACAGTTTATTACTTAGGACATGATTCAAGGAGGTGGACACTTCACTGCTGATAGATTACAAACCACTTAAAATGTTTCTAGGCTAAAAGTTAAGAAATAAGAGGATTCCTTGGACTCATGAGGTATTATTTGCACTGTGTTCTCAACTTTTCTGAAATTGTCCCATCTCTCTGAATTAAACAAAGTTCTTCATAGCCAAACCACTCTGAGAACCGGAACATGAGTTGAACTTAAAAAAAAAAAAAAAAAACTCTTGACATTGAGTCGGATCCGTCTCATAGTGACCCGTCCTTGAGTTTCTGAGACAGTATCACTATGGAAGTAGATTGTCCAATCTTCCTTCCAAGGAGCGGTTGTAAGGTTTGAAATACCAGCCTCCTGGTTAGCAGTCAAATGTCTCAGGCATTATACCACCAGAACTCCTTCAAATTAAATTAAGTTTGAATTAAAATTATAAGTTAAAATTAGCCCTTCAACAGTCTCTTTATTCTCATATGACAATTATTCAAATTTACACACTAACCATTAAAGCCAAAGATGGAGAAATGTACAATTTTTGCCAACTTCTACAGTCAGAAACTGATTGAACATGCCATCAAGATGCATTGATAACTACTGGTTATTAGAATGTGAAAATTGGAAACAAAAAGATCAGTAGTTGGAAAATATGTCCTTAGTGTTAGAAAGGAAGCTAGAGATTGCATGACAAAATTTTGCAAAACCTCCAACAACTTATTTAAATACCTTTTTTCAACAACATAAATGGTGATCATACACTTGGAGCCTAACTGGAATACACAGGACTACATTTGTGAAAACAGACAGTGAAGAGGCTCATTATCATCAGTTAGAATAAGGCCAGGACTCAACTGTGGAATAGACCATCAATTACTCAGATGCAAGATCAGGGTAAAGCTGAAGAAAATTTTTAAAAATCCACAAAAGTCAAAATATAATCTTGAGTATATCCCACCTGAATTTAGAGACCATCTCAAGAATAGATTTGATGCAATGAATCCCAATAACTGAAGACAAGATGAGTTGTGGTATTACAACAAGGACATCACACATGTTTCAAAAGCAAAAGTCATTAAAAAGACAAGGAAGAAAGAAAAGACTAAAATGGATGTCTGAAGAAACACTGAAATTTCCTCTTGAACGAAGAGTAGATGTAGAATCTACAAACACCACATAACATGGATGAACTTGGAAGACATTATGCTGAGTGAAATAAGTCAATCACAGAAGGACAAATACTATATTAGTTCATTATTGTAAAAAGTCAAGGAAAGAGTAGTATATAGAAGGAAACTTTCTTTGTTGGTTACCAGGGATGGGAGAGGAAGAGAAGGAACACTGCAGGACAGGTAGGGACAAGTATTGATTTTGGTGAAGGGAATGGCAATATACCAAATGAGAATGATCAACATGGTGGCATTGAGGAAGAGGAAGACACAGAGAGGTACATAGGAGGTACAGACAACACAGATGATCCCTTTTGCACATACAGTACTGCATTGTCAGTGATGGCAAGCATTGATCTACAGATGAATGGATGGGTGGACAGGCTGAATGATCAGGTATATCTAGACAGGAGGTAGTGTGCCTATGACCATATATAGGGTGGGCAGACAATGTTTCTATATATGTATTTGTATACACTGTAAGAATTTCCAGATATATAGTAGAGCTGAGAAGGGGCAGGTATATGATGGCTTCTTGGCCACAGCCAGCTACCTAGAGGTAATAAGTAGTTGGCCCTGTGAGCTTGGGACCATGGTAACAGGGGACATCAAGCTCAACTGGCATAACATACCACACAAAAATATTTTTCTACATCCTACTTTGGCGAGTAGTGACTGGGATCTTAAAAGCTTGCAATGACACATCTAGATGCAATGATGGGTGTCTTCTCATACAGAGCAAAGAAGAATGATGAACACCAAAGATGTGTGGAAACAATTAGTCCAAAGGACTGGTAGTCCACAAAATCTTCAAGCTATATTATCATGATACCAGAAGAAATAGATGGTGCCTGGTTACTACTGTCAACCACTCAGTGGAGAATCAGTGCAGGAGATCCTAGATAGAGTGGGAGAACAAGTGGAACAAAACTCAAAATCATAATAAATAAATAAATAAAGAGTAGCTTTGCTTGTCTGATAGAGTCTGGTGAGATCCCTGAGACTATAACCCCTAGCCACCCTTCAGGTCTGGAATTGAACTCACTCGTGTGGTCTCCAGCCAAACAATAGACAGGCATATGGGTTAAACATTTACACCAGGTAGATACACTCCTTGGAGAGATCAATCATGGGAGAAGAGAAAGGCAGTGTTTGGACAGGGAGACAGCTCAAGGGGCAGGAGTGCACGGGAGAGAAGGACACAGGGAAGAGGTAACTACAGGGATGAGAGTTGTTACACTGTGGGGTATTGCAGTCAATATCATGAAATGAAATGTATATGAACTGTTGTATGGAAAATGAATTTTCTCTGTCAACTTTCACCAAAATCACAATGAAATTTTTAAAAATAAGGGAAAGAAAATAAAATAATCAAGTGGATGGGAAAAAAATGATGAAACAAAAAACCTAAAGGGAAGATTTCAAAGGATGGCTTGAGAAGTCAAAGTAAAGCTTTATAATTAAATGTACAAAGACCTGGAGTTAGAAAACCAAAAGGAAAGAACACTCTAGGCATTTCTCAAGCAGAAAGAACTGAAGAAAAAATGCAAACATTTACAATATTAAAGGTTCTATGGAAAAAGTATTGAATGACTAAGGAAGCATCAAAAGAGGATGGAAAGAATACAAAGTCAGTGTACCAAAAAAAATTAGTTAATCATTGTTCAACCATTTCAGAACATAGCATATGATCAAGAACCAATGGTATTGAAGGAAGAAGTCCAAGCTGCACTGAAGGAACTGGGGGAAAACCAGGTGCAAGGAACTGATGGAATACCAATTGAGATGTTACCACAAACAGATGCAATGCTGAAGTGCTCACTCATCTATGCCAAGAAATTTGGAAGAAAACTATTTGGCCAAATGATGGGAAGCGGTCCATATTTTTGCTCAATATCAAAAAGGGTGGACCAACAGAATGCGGAAATTATCACAGTATCATTAATATCACAAAAAGTAAAATTTTGCTGAAAATAATTGAAAAAATTCTTGCAGCAGTACATAGACAGAGAATTGCCAGAAATTCAAGAAAAATTCAGAAGAGGACATGGAATGAGGGACATTATTGCAGTGTCAGATGGATCTTGGCTGAAAGTGAAGAATACCAGAAAGATGTTCATCTGTGTTTTATTGACTAAGCAAAGGCTTTTGCCTGTGTCGAACAAAATAAATTACGGATAACATTGAGAAGAATGGGGATTCCACAACACTTCATTATGCTCATGAAGAACTTCTACATAGACAATTGGGCAGTCGGTTGAACAGAACAAAGGAACATGGCTTAAAATCAAGAATGGTGTGTGTCAAGGCTGTATTTTTCACCATATTTATTCACCATATTTATTCAATCTGTATGCTGAGCAAATAATCTGAGAAGCAGGACTATATGAAGAAGAATGTGGCATCAGGTTGAGGAAGATCTGTAATATGCAGAGGGCAAAACCTTTCTTGGTAAAAATGAAGAGGACTTGAAGTACTTTCTGATGAAGATCAGATCAGATCAGTATGGACTACACCTCAATATAAAGAAAACAAAAATCCTCACAACTGGACCAATATGCAACATCATGATAAATGGAGAAAAGATTGAAGTTGTCAAGGATTTCATTTTAGTTGGATACACAATCAATGTCCATGGAAGTCAAGAAATGAAACATATTTCAGTGGGCAAATATGCGCCAAAAGACATCTTTAAAGTATTAAAGAGCAAAGACTTCACTTTGAAGACTAAGGTGCACTTGACCCCTAACATGGTATTTCCAATCGCCTCATATGCATGTGAAAGTTGGACAATGGATAAGGAAGATCAAAGAAGGATTGATGCATCTGAAATACGATGTTGGCAAAGAATATTTAATATACTATAGACTTCCACCATTCATCTGTCAGTTTGTCATACTATGGTGGCTTGTGTGTTGCTGTGAGGCTGGGGGCTATGTGACTTGTATTTCAAATACCAGCAGTCATCCATGGTAGACAGGTTTCACTGGAACTTCCAGGTGAAGACAGATTAGGAAGAAGGATGAGGCATCTACTTCTGAAATAATTGGCCAGTGAAAACCTTACGAATAACAGGGAAATATTGTATGATATATTACTGGAAAACTTTATGAATAGCCATGAAACATTGTCTAATATAGTGCCTGAAGATAAACCTGTCAGCTTGGAAGGTATGCAAAATACGACTGGGGAAGTGCTGCCTCCTCAAATTACAGTGGATCATAATGATGTAGATAGTGTAAAGTTTTTGGGACCTTCATTTGCTGATGGGGCATGACTCAAAATGGGAAAGTTGCAAACATCCATTAATAATTGGAACATGGAACATATGAAGTACAAATCTAGAAAAATTGAATGTCAAAAATGGAATGGAATGCATATAGATTGATATCCTAGGCATTAAACACACTGCCATTGAGTCACACCCGACTGACAGTGACTCCTCCTTGGGTTTCCAAGGTGGTATCACTACGGAAGTAGATCGCTCAATCTTCCTCCCAAGGAGTGGCTGGTGAGTCTGAACCACCAGCCTTCTGGTAAGCAGTCCAATGCCTTAGGCACTATGCTACCAGAGCTCCTATCCTAGGCATTAATTAGATGAAATGGACTGGTATTGGCCATTTTGAATCAGATAATCATATGGTCTACTATGCTGGGAATGAAAAATTAAAGAGGGATGGCATCACATTCATTGTCAAAAAGAATATTTTGAGGTCTATCCTGAAGTACAATACTGTCAGTAATAGGATAATTTCCACACATCTATAAGGAAAGCAGTAAATATTGCTATTTTTCATATTTACACACCAACCACTAAAGCCAAAGATGAAGGAATTGAAGATTTTTACCAAGTTCTGCAGTCTGAGATTGACTAAACATGCAATCGAGATGCATTGACTATTCCTTGTGATTGGAACGTGAAAGTTGGAAACAAAGAAGAATCATCAGTATTTGGAAAAGATGACCTTGGTGATAGAAATGATTTTTGAGATTGCATGATAGGTTTTTGCAAGACCAATGACTTATTCATTACAAATACCTTTTTTCAACAATAAAAACAGTAGTGATACATGTGGAGCTCATCAGATGGCATATACAGGAATCAGGTAGACTTCATCTGTGGAAAGAGGCAATGAAGAAGATCAGTATCTTCAGCCAAAACAAGGCCAAGAACAGATCATCAATTGCTCATCTGCAAGTTGAAGTTGAAGAGAGTTGAAACAACTTCAAGAGAGACAAAATTTGACCTTGAATATATCCCACTTGAATTTCGAGATGATCTGAAGAATAGTTTGATGCATTAAACACCATTGACCAAAGACCAGATGAGTTGTGGGAAGAAATCAAGAACATCATACATGAGGAAAGCAAAAGGTCATTTATTAAACAATAGAAAAGAAAGAAAAGACTAAAATGAATGGCAGAAGAGACTCTGAAACTTACTCTTAACATACAGTAGCTAAGGTGAATGAAAGAAATGATAAAATAAAAGAGCTGAATAGAAGATTTCAAAGGGCATTTTGAGAAGACAAAGAAAAATACTATAATGAAATATGCAAAGACCTGGAGTTAGAAACCCAACAACTGAGAACATGCTCAGAATTTCTCAAATTGAATGAACTGAAGAAATTCAAGCCTCAGGTTGCAATATTGAAGGATTCCATGGGCAAAATTTTGAATGATGCTGGAAGTGTCAAAAGAAGATGGAACAAACACATGCAATCATTGTACCAAAAAGAATTGGCCAATGTTCAACCATTTCAGGAGGTAGCCTGTGATCAAGAACCAATGGTATTGAAGGAAGAAGTCCAAGCTACACTGAAGGAGGTAATGAAAAACAACACTCCAGGAATTGATGGAATACCTATTGAGATGTTTCAACAAAGGGACACAGTGCTAGAGATGCTTACTCATTTATCCTAAGAAACATGGAAGATAGCTTGAAGTTGTCAGGGATTTCATTTTACTTGGTTCCACAATCAAAACTCATGGAAGCAGCAGTCAAGAAATGAGATGCTGTATGGGAGCTCTGGTAGCATAGTGGCTAAGACACTTGCCTGCTAACCAGAGGGCTGGCGGTTCAAACCCACCAGCCACTCCTCGGAAGGAAGGTTGGGCAATCCTACTTCCGTAGTGATACTGCCTCGGAAACCCAAGGAGGGGTCGCTATGAGTCGGGGCCGACTCGACGGCACATAACAACAACAACAACAACATGGCACTGGGCAAATGTGCTGCAGAAGTGGTAAGAAGTAAAGATATCACTTTGAAGACTAAGTAAGGTGTGCCTAACTCGAACCGTGTATTTTTAGTCATTTCATATGCATGTGAAAGCTGAACAATGAATAATGTATTTTCAGTAGAAAATACAGTGGATTGCCAGAAGAATGAACACATCTGTCTGGTAGAAGTGCAGGTGGAATTGTCCATGGAAGTGAAAATGGCCAGACTTCATCTTACCTACTTTGGTCATGTTGTCAGAAGGAACTATTCACTGGAAAAGGATATCATGCTTGGTAAAGTAGAGGATCAACAAAAGGGGAAGAGCTTCAACAAAATAGATTGACACAGTGACCATGGCAATGGGTTTAAATATAGCAAGGACTGTGTGGATGGCATAGGACCAAGCAGTGTTTCATCCTGTTGTACATAGGTTCACCAAGAGTTGGAGCTTACTCAATGGCAACTAACAATCTATAGACAGCCAGTAGAATGAACAAATCTGTCTTGGCAGAAGTACAGCAGAAACACTTCTTAGAAGCAAAGATGGTAATATTTTGTCTTTCTTACTTTGATCATGTTATCAGGAGGGACCAGTCCCTGGAGAAGGACATCATGTGGGTAAAGTAGAGAGTTAGTGAAAAAGAAGTTCCTCAAACAAATGCATTGACACAGTGGCTGCCACAATGGGCTCAAACATGGTAATGTTTGTGAGAATGGCACAGGACTGGAAGTGATTCACTCTGTTTTAAATAGGTAGGGTCACTATGAATTGGAACCAACTCAATGGCATCTAACAATAACAACAATTACCATAAAACTTTCTACCTATTGGTATATGAGTAACATGGACAGGTACATGGTATTCTGACACAATTTCAGTAGAGTCATCAAACATCAAAAGCTTACTAATATCTCTCTTGACCCAGTCACAATAGTTAAACTAGTACAAGTTTCTGCTACCTTGGTTTTAGGTTTAGGGTCTCCTTTCGATATGATGGTCTGTTGTTGTAGATAATCTTTACTGCTTACTGAAAATATATAACATTTCTTAGCATAAAGGCTTAACCTCCTATGAGATCCCATTAATTTGTATTATTACCTCACAGATTGCCACTTATTATTGTTTTGCAATTATATGAGGTGGTGGGGGGGAATCTCTTGATTGTCTAACCTCTCCTCATGAGCTAGCTATGTCTGAGTAGATATATCAGAACCCTCTTTAGAAAACCTAGATATAACCTTATTTTTTTTGATGGGCTATAGCTTAAGATTTAAATAGGAGTATATCAGTTAGAATATGCTGTGACAGAAGTCACTTCACCCCTTGACTCCTCACCAGAGTCAAAATATGCCCAGATAGTAGAATTCACTGCACTCTCTTGTTAGAAAACTATATGGGATTGAAAATACAAACGGACAGTTGGGATGTTGGTATTTGTTGCACATGATTTTAGAATGCTTTGGTAACAAGCACTGTTTTGTTCTCAGCAGGAGCCTAAATTACAACTGGTCAGCAAATTAAAAAACCTTGTGTTTCCTCTGGAGCTTCACAAAGAGGTATGTAATAGGCTATTATAAAAGTAAACACTCATACAAAAGAGAATAGCATGGAAGTTACAGAAAATACCTTAGCAGGATGGCCTCAGTAAGATCTTGGGCCTTGTGATACCTCAAAAGACCAAATCTTTCCATAGGTTTAAAGAGACTCCAGACATTCCCTGGATTACAAACAAATTTCACTCCTGTCTGTATTTAAATTAAATTTGTATCTATTTGTACCCAAATAGATACTGTTCATAACTAACATCATTTAATCCATGTTTGTTTTAGTATACAATATATAATGTACCTTTCTGTGCATAAAAAACATTAAAGAAACACTTCCAGATATATTAAAACCTCTTTAATATAATAACATATTAATAATAATAATGTTTTGATGCATGTTACAAAATACTGCCTGTTTGTTATTACAAACCATGGTATGTACTTTGAATTTTTAATGTCATAGGCTTTAAAGGGTTGGTTTGTAACTATGGACTGTATGTAAGTTAGATGTTCATAACTCAAAGAATTGCTATGTTATATAATGCTTCCTATTAGCTTCAGTTTCAGTAACCGAGAACTAGGAGAAATCTGCAGATGAATTGCATAAAGATAATCTGTGAAATTCTCCAAGCACTGCCACAATGGCCACTTAATAGTACCAGAGGCTCTCAAATAGAAATTTGCAAATGTTTAATATGAAATTATCTACTACAACAAGTACACATTGGCTATAGTACTCAGACAACATTGTGGAGAAGTTACAATTAATTGTTCAGGATGTTTATGGGATATATCTCATATGTCACCAGCATAATCTTGGTAAAACTGTAAAGAAGGGGCTTGGAAAAAAGCCCAAACCTCAGGCACCCTTTGAACACCACAAAGTGAGTTTTAAATATATATTTTAATTATTTGCTCATTTGGGGGATGTATTGAAGTTTCGCTAGAGATTTCTACCAGAAGCAAAAATTTACATGAGTTTGTGTTCACAAAATATCTCTATCATACCAAACACAGCCTTTTACTGCAGTTAAAGAACTTGACAAAACTCTGGCAGTCACGCAGGAGCTTTCATGTCTATATTGTCCCAAACCTTGGGAAAGATAGAAAGAATAAACAGAAATCTAAAGCTTAAATTAGAAAAATTCTTAGGATCTCGCAAACTTTCATGCTTTAATGACAATGAGTTCAACTCCTGGGATTCATTGAATCCCCCACTTTGAGTAAGTAACAGTCTAGCCCACAAATCTAGAAATATCTCTTCTGCTTTTAAAAATCTATATTACTGTAAGCAGTCATAGCCAAATAATTCAGGTGACGGATGCAATTCATCCACTCTGATTATCAAGAGATATAACCAATCTTTCTTTAACATCCTCTTAAACAACCTTTTTGTTGGTGACATCAAACATAATAGGATCAGATCATTGTGATATATAGGTTTTCAATGATTGATTTTCAGAAGTAGATCATCAGGTCTTTCTTCCTACTCTGTCTTAGTCTGGAAGTTTGCTGAAATCCATTCACCATCACAGCAAAATACAAGCCTCCACTGGCAGATAAATGATGGCTGCAGTTTGAGAATAATTTGCCAGGAATTGAACTTGGGTCTTCTGCATGGAAGGAGAGAATTCTACTATTGAACCACTACTGACTTCAAACAACCTTTACATCGTATAAATTCTGAAGACCTGGTATGAAATCTAGGAGAGACATCTGAGAAATACAGCCCTGAAAATCCAATGGAAAGGACTCTAACAACTATTGTTATCTATATAGAAATAAAAAAAGGGGTAATATTTAGAGTAGGTGATGTCTTTCAGTCAAAGAGGGAAAAAGACTCCCCAAAATCTTTAATGGCTACCTCAGGCTTAAAAATCTTCAGAAGCTTCAGAAGCTGACGGTCTTTGGAAGGAGGTGGATTTCCTCAAGAGAGTCAGAGCAAGTAGACAATAGCATGAAATATAGACAGCTTCTATTCAAGAGCCACAGAACAATTTTACAGCTTGTTATGTTGTAATCAGCATTCTTTTGGTGTGTACTTTCCTATTTACTTGGTTTAAGGCTATATTCACTGATGTTATTTATATAAGGTCCCTATTCTTCATATGGCCTGGGTAGAAAAACAGTTTGCACTCAATGACTAACCTGAAGGTTGGCAATTCAAACCCACCCAGTAACACCACAGAAGTAAAGGCTTGGCAACCTGGTTCTGTAAAGATTATAGCCAAGAAAACTCTATGGAGAAATTCTGCTCTGTAATATGTGAGGTCACCATGAATAAGAATTGACTCTACAGCAACAGGCTTTATTATTATTATTTTCATGCTTTTTACATATTTACTAACTCCTCAGTATAAGTTTAACACCATGAAACAATTTATGTGTGAAGTGGTTAAACCATATAACCAAACTGATGGGTTCCTACACATTTTCCTTCATGAGTCATCTAGTTTCTCTCAGTTCCAGTCAGAAATTGGACTATTAGGTGTCATGGCAAACACAGGCACTGAGAAATTTAAAATCCTTATTATTTTATAACTACTTCCCCAAACAACAAACTCGTTGCCTTTAAGGTGATTCTGACACCTAAAACAACAGCAACAAAGGAAATGATAACACAATTCATAAACATAATGAGCTCAGCACAGAAAATAATATGGAAGAAAGAAACAAGGGACACCATGAAAAAACATACAGCAAAATGACAGCAACAAATTCAAACTTATCAATAATCACCCTGAATGTTAATGGATTAAATGCACCACTCAAGGGACGGAGAGTTGCAGATTGGATAAGAAAACACAACCCGTCCATATGCTGCCTACAAGAGACACA
>NW_006921733.1:8454195-8455834 GCF_000298275.1 Orycteropus afer afer
TGACCTATAGTCAGCTGATCTTTTACAAAGGCCTCAAATCCATTAAATGGGGAAGAGAATGTTTGTTTAATAAATGGTGCTGGCAAAACTGGAGATCCACTTGCAGAAAAATGAAACAAGATATGTACCTCACACCATACACAAAAATGAACTCCAGATGGATCAAAGACTTAAATGTGAAACCTAAAACCATACAGCTCCTCAAGGAAAATCTAGGGGCAAATTAAGGGCCCTAATATATGGCATAATTAGACTCTCAAGCATAACTCAAAATGCACAAACAGCAGAGGAGAAATCAGATGATTGGGACCTTCTAAATATTAAATTTTTATGTGCTTCCAAAGACTTCTCGAAAAGAATCTAAGGAGAACCTACAGATTTGGAAAAAATATTTGGTAATAATGTATCTGACAAGGAACTTATCTCCAAAATTTATAGAAAACTCCAACACCTCAATAACAAAAAGACAAACAATCCAATTCAAAAATGGGTTGAAGACATGAATAGACACTTCACCAAGGAGGATATTCAAGCAGCCAACAAACATGTGAAGAGATGCTCACAATCATTAGCTATTAGAGAGATGTAAATCAAAACAACAATGAGATACCATCTTTCTCCAGCACTAGTAGCAAAGTTCAATAAGACAGAAAATAACAAATGCTGGCAAGGTTGTGGAGAGATTGGAACTCTCATACACTGCTGGTGGGACTGTAAAATGGTACAACCAATGTGGAAATCATTATGGTGATTCCTTCAAAGTTGCAATTAGAAATACCATTTGACCCGGCCATTCCATTACTAGATACATACCCTAAGGAAGTGAGAGCCATGACAAGAACAGTCATATGCACACCCATGTTCATCGCAGCACTATTTCCAATAGCCAAAAGATGGAAACAACCTAGATGTCCATCAACTGAGGAATGGATAACCAAACTATGGTACATACACAGAATGGAATTCTATGCAATGCTAAAGAATAATGGAGAATCTGGAAAACACCGCATAATGTCAATGAAGTTGGAGGACATTATGCTGAGTGAAATAAATCAATCACAAAAGGACAAATATTGTATTAGTTTGTTATTGTAAAAGTTAAGGAAATTTTCTTTGTTGGTTACCAGGGGTGCGAGGGGAGGGGAGGGAAGGCTGTTAGATAGATAGAGATAAGTATTGATTTGGGTGAAGAGAAGGGCAATGTACGAAATGTGAGTGACCAATATGGCAGAATTGAGGATGAGAAGGACATAGAGAGGCACATGGGAGGTACAAGAAACAAAGATGAACCCTTTTGCACATGCAGTACTGAGTTGTCAGGGAAGGCAAACATGGGTATATGGATGGATAGATGGGTGGACAGGCTAAATGATTAGGTATGTCTATGAAATGGGATGTGTATCCAAGAACATATATATTGTTGGCAGACAATGGTCCTATAAGTTTATGTGAATGATCAGAATTCCTAGGTGTATAGTAGAGCTGACAAGGGGCAAGGTTGTGATCATTGCTTGGTCAGAGCCAGCTACCCAGAGTGACTGAGTAGTTGAACCTGTGGGTTTGGGACCATAGTCAGAGGGGACATGAAGCTCAATTGGTATAACATACTATACAAAACATTGTTCCACCTCCTACTTTG
>NW_006921733.1:8456596-8459372 GCF_000298275.1 Orycteropus afer afer
CTTCCGTAGTGATACTGCCTCGGAAACCCAAGGAGGGGTCGCTATGAGTCAGGGCTGACTCGACGGCACATAACAACAACAACAACAAAATTAGGCCAATAATTCCATATCTGGTCAAGTGGGCTCAGATTGTGGATGGGATTTATTCCCTTGGCTTAATCTGGATGTCCCTGGCTGAGTAGCAGACAACAAACTTTGATCAAAATCCTCTTAATATGTGTCTGTTTCCAAATGTGTGATGTCTAGAATCCTAAAGCACACACTGTCCAATTACATGTTTTAACTGAGAACTGAAATTATCTACATTGTCACAGTTTACTGTCTACATTAACATTACTTTACTATTCTACTACACCACTTGTTTGTCTGTCTGTTATACTGTGGTGGATTGCATGTTGCTATGGTGCTGGAGAGTATTCCACCTATATTTCTAATACCAGCAGGGTAATCCATATTGTACAGGTTTCAGCTATGCTTCCAGAGTAGGACAGACTAGGAAGAAAGATCTGTTGATACACTCCCCCCCCAAAAAAAAAAATAAATAAAAAAGTGGCCAGTGGAAACCTTAGGAAGAGCAGAAGATAAGCCCCTCTGGTTGGAAGGCACTCTAAGGCACTCTAAATAGGATTGGGGAAGAGTTACTTCCTCCAGGTAGAGTAGTCCTTAATCACATGGCTGGAGTAAAGCTTTCAGGGCCTTTATTTGCTGATACAGCATGATTCAAAATAAAAAGAAACAGCTGCAAACATCCATTAATAATCAAAGCATGTAATATACAAAGTATGAATCTAGGAAATTTTGATGTTGTCAAAAATGAAATGGACAGCTTGAAGGTAGATATTCTAGGCATTAGTGAGCTGAAATGGACTGACATTGGCCAGTTTGAATCAGAAAATCTATGGTGTCTTGTGTCAGTAATGACAAATTGAAGAGGAATGACATCACAGTCATTGTCAAAAAGAACATTTCAAGACCTATCCTGAAGATCAACACTATCAGTGATAGAATAACATCCATATGCCTACAAGGAAGACTAGTCAATATGACTATTATTCAACACCAACCAACAGTGCTTAACATGCAGAAAGTGGAGTTCTGTACCAACTTCTGTAGTTTAAAATTGATCAAATAATCAACCAAGATGTATTGATAATTACTGGTACTTGGAATGTGAAAGTTGGAAACAAAGAAGGATCAGTAGTTAGAAAATATGGCCTTGGTGATTGTTCTGGTTACCTAGTGCTGCTCTAACAATAAATATACCACAAATGGGATGGCCTTAACAAACAGGAGTTTATTCTTACAATTTGGAAGCTTTAAGTCCAAGTTCAAAGTGCCAGGCTCTAGGGGCTGGGTGAAAGTCCCTCAACCTTGGGGTCCAGCTCTGCCTCCTGCTCCCAGCCCACTGGAGCTAGAGACATTTCTTCACTCAGACAGCTGCTGGCTGTTGAGGCTGAGAAGCCCCAGGTTTTACAAGTAAAAAGGCACAGTCTCGATGTTACCAAACCACATGGCAGGCCATTAACTGAAGTCCATTGTAAGTACCAAGGTCAGCAGAGCATGGTAGGCTGCTGAACAATGACATGGCTACATGCAGGGTCCAAGTGTGCCATAGGCTAGACACTTCTCCTTATATACAGGAAGCAGACCACATCCCAAAGGCAGCTACTCAGCTACTTGTGTTAGATCCCATCATGGAGTTAGTTGATTGCCAGTCTCATCATGGGGAATAACTACCACCAGTTGCCCAGCCACTCAACCAGGTCCAGCTAAGTTGGCACACAAACTGAACTACCACAATTCCACCCCTTGTCAACTTGGCATCTGTACAGATCTTCACTGGGTGGAATCTGTACAGATTTCTCTTACTGGGAGGCTCTAGTCCTCTAGTTCCTGAATGGAGACCTCATTCCCTTGGCCTGGCGGGCCCGGTCCTCTCCCTCTTGGGCATGGCAGCCCCACCCCCTCACTCTTGGGCAGCAGCTATGGCTCCATCCCACTGGCTCACATGAACGAGCAGCCCCACACTCCAGAACCAGGTTGGTGAAGGCCTGGCTCTTTGAAACCTAGGGGGCTGTGATCGTTTCACCCTCAAAGGCCATGGTCCTACCCTTCCAGGTTGAGGCAGCACTGCTTCCATTTCCTTGGTCTCTCCGCTTCTGCCGATTAATGCCAAAGGCAACCCACTCTGCTGAAAAACCCTGCCCAAAAATCACTCAGCTTTTTTGCTCCATGGGCCGGCCAACCTGCTATTCCATTTCATGCCAATCTTTTCTACCAATTAATGCCAAAGGCAACCCATTCCACTGGAAAACATCCTGCCCAAAATGGACTTGGCTTTCTTGTTCCCTGGGCTGGTGAGGCTGTCGCTGTCTCATGCCATTTCTCTTAGCTCTGCTCCTGCCGTCTCTCATGCCAGTCTCTGGGCTCTACTCCTGCTGTCTCTCATGCCATTCTCTTGCCATCTGTCCTGCCATCTGTCATGCTGTGTGCTGGAGTCTCTCTGCCAGGGTCTCGGGTCAAGGAGGCACTTCATTCCTGTTTCCACATTTTAAGTATCTGTCAGAGCATCCCACTCTCAGTACCCAATTCTGTTCTGGTTACCTAGTGCAGCTCTGACAAGAAATATACCACTAATGGGATGGCCTTAACAAACAGGAGTTTATTCTTACAATTTGGAAGCTTTAAGTCCAAGTTCAAAGTGCCAGGCTCTAGGGGCTGGGTGAAAGCCCCTCAACCTTGGGGTCCAGCTCTGCCTCCTGCTCCTGGCCCACTG
>NW_006921733.1:8459697-8463679 GCF_000298275.1 Orycteropus afer afer
GGAGTTGATTGCCAGTCTCATCATGGGGAATAACTACCACCAGCTGCCCAGCCACTCAACCAGGCCCAGCCAAGTTGACACACAAACTGAACTACCACAGTGATAGAATTGATGGCAGAGAACATATTATACAATTCTGACATACCAATAACCTATTCATTGGAAGTATATTTTTTCCAACAACATAAATGGTGAGTATACACATGGAGCTTGCCAGATAGAATACACAGGAATAAAATTGACTACATCAGTGGAAAGAGAAGATGGAGAAGCTCAATATTATCATATAGAATAAGGCCAGAGGCTGACTGTTGAAGAGATCATCAATTGCTCACACGCAAGTTCAAGTTGAAAGTGAAGAAAATTAAAACAAGTACATGATAGCCAAAATACAACATTGGTTACATCCTACCTGAATTTAGAGATCTTCTTTAAAAAAAAAAAAAAGATTTGTGGCATTGAACAGTAATGAATGAAGAGTAGAGGAGTTGTAGGATGACATCAAGACATGAGGAAAGCAAAAGGTCATTGAAAAGAGGAAGCAAAGAAGACCAAAATGGACATCAGAAGAGACTCTGAGACTTGCTTTTGAAGGTAGAGTAGCTAAAGCAAACAAAAGATATGATGATCTAAAGAGTTGACCAGAAGATTTTAAAGAGTGGCTCAAGAAAACATTATAATGACATATGCAAAGAACTGGAGTTAGAAAACCAAAAAGGAAGAACATATTAGGCATTTCTTAAGTTGAAAGAACTGAAGAAAAATTGCAGACCTTGAGTTGCAATATTGAAGGATTCTATGGATAAAATATTGAATGATGCAGGAAGCATCAAAAGAAGATGGAAGGAACACACAGTCAATGTATCATTTCAGGAGGTAGCACATGATGAAGAGTCAATGATATTGAAGGAATAAGTCTAAGTTGCACTCAAGGGATTTGTGAAAAACAAGTTTCCAGGAACTAACACAATACCAATTGAGATGTTTCCAAAAAATTGATGAAATGCTGGAAGCACTCATTTGTTGATGCCAAGAAATTTGGAAGATATCTGGCCAAGAGACTGGAAGAGATCCATATTTGTGCCCATTCCAAGGAAAGGTGATCCAACAGAATGTAGAAATGATCAAAAAATATCATTAATATTACACACAAATACAAATTTGCTGAAGATAATTCAAAATGGTAGCAGCAGTACATAAATAGGGAACTGCCAGAAACTCAATCCAGATTCAGAAGAGTATGCATATTGAGGGGTATTATTGCTGTTGTCAGATAGATCTTGACTGAAAACAAATAATACCAGAAACATGTTTACCCATGTTTTATTAACAATTCAAAAACATCCAACTGTGTAGATTCTTGCACCATTTGGGAGGATGGCACAGGACCAGGAAGTGTTTCTTTCTGTTGTATATAGGGCCACTGTGAGTTGGAAGTGACTTCATTGAATTTAACAACAACAACACTCATACGTACATAAACATGCATATAGACACAGAAAGTTAAGCAGCTTGGCCACTAGGTTAACATATGTCAGGAGGTAACTTGCTTGATATCTAAATACTGGATTTTCTACCCAATGAAGTGGGCCTAAGTGCTAGGTAGATGTACATATGAAGATGAACATAATGAAGATGACAGTTACAATGTGAAGCATGTGACTGTTTTACAGCAAGTTCTCAATAGAAGATAATGATAGGATTATTTGTTTTAACATACATCCTTGTGCATCTATTTATGCACTCAATTCAGAATATAAATTAAATAACAATCAGTTTCAACATTTAAGTATTACGTTTGTAAATTTCTTCATTTATGATAATTTAAAGTAGTCCTGGCAGGGCAGTGGTTAAGTGCTCAGGTGCTAACAGAAGGGTCAGCAGTTAGAACTCACCAGTCACTCTGCAGGATAAAAGATGTGACATATGGCTCTCATAAAAATTACAGTCTTGGAAACTCTCTGGAGGTAGTTTAACTTGGTCCTATAAGGTCATTATGGTTGAAATCAAGTTGATGGAATTTTTTTTTTTTTAACATTAAGTTTTTTTTTTTTTTTAAGTCCCTCATAACTTTAATAGTTAAATCTCATCATGATTTTACTAGTGACTCTATTATGACATATGACTGTCTCATTCCTGGAGATCATAAAAAAAGAAACTCCACAACAGATAGGCAACTAATCCTCAGCCATTCATGCAGTAGACAACATTGCTGTAATTCTCCTCTATGCCACACACAGGAGATTAGTACAATTAGGCTGCTTTCTTGGAGCTTAAGATCGTGCTAACATCCACTTGTATCTCTGATACTCCAAAGAAGTATCCTTCACTCTATCTTTCAAATTTTACAAATTTGTTCACATTAAAATTCACACCACATTTTATGTATATATAAATAAAACATATAATAATAATAATAATAATATATGCATATTTATACTATATGAATAATGTATGTGACATATTTATAATATATAAAAACTAAATATGTTATATAAAATTGTCCATTCCTAAATATGTATGTGAAGTAGATATGCACATACATGTGGCTGTACATATAATTGTCCATTCCTTCAATCATTCAATAAATCATTCAAAGTATTAGGATTGCATTTATTGAGAACATATTGAGAAGATTCTGACATCAGAACACAAAAAAAAAATACAATCTCAAGGAGCTCATAGTTTATCAGGGATAAAAAGAACATTTACATTAGCTAAAAGCAGTATGATAAATGGAATGAAATGGCAAACCACTTCTATGGACAGTGTAACTTCTTCCTGAAATTTTATTTAGAATGTAGTGGGGATTTTTTTCATCAATTTATACCTTTCATTTTGTTCACTCTGAATCTGACTATTCACGTCAGAGTAGAGGAAGGTTGGTCCTTCCCTGAAAAGTGTGAAATAAGCTAAAGAAAACTCCTTGCAATATCATACAAGCTAGAGCTCTGTTGTGCAGAATTTCCAGGTGAGGAAGCCGAGACAGAAAATATTCAGGATGGCAACTTGTGAAAATATAATGTGTTGCCTCCCTTGTGGCCTAAACAGGACACAAGCAACTGTCCAGTTGGAAACTGTCAATATTGCCTTTATGTGTCTGAGCAGCAGGCAGGAAGAGCAGGAGAAAGGGGATTAAAAGCCAGGAAGCCAGAGAGAAGAGCAATCAGCCAAAGGGATTAGGTAAGGAGAGAAAACTCAGGCCCGCCCAAAGCAGCAGGACAGGAAAGCAGGAGAAAGGGGATAAAAGCCAGGAACCTGGAGGGAAGAGCAGTAAGCCCCAGGGATACAGGTGAGGAGAGACAACTCAGGGAAGCCCAAAGCAGCAGGCCAATAGAGCAGGAGAAAGGGGATTAAAAGACAGGAAGCCAGACAGAGGAACAGTCAGTCACAGGGACCCAGGTGGGGGTGATACGAGAGGTCTCCGACAGCAAGACAAACTTGTCTGTCGGTTTGTCCTACTGAGGTGACATGTAGACATGAGTTTTGAGGCTGAGACTCTGGTGTTTAAAACCCAGCAAAATGCACCTGGTGCACAGGTAACAGCCCAGCTTATAGACTGAGACAGACTAGGAAGAAGGAAGAGGCCATCCACTTCTCAAAGAATTAGCCAGGGAAAACTTTATGAATAGCAAAGAAACACTGTTTGGTACATTACCACACACCTTTAGGAATAGTCCGTTTAGGTTAAAAGGCTGTCAAAATAGGACTGGAAAAGAGCTGAAACATCTGAGTAAACCCAGCCATACTCATATGGATAAGAGAAAGCTTTCGAGAACTTCATTTACTGTTGTGGCAGTACTCAAATTGAAGAGAAACAGCTGCAGACATCCATTAATCTTCGGAACAAGGAATGTACAAAGTATGGATCTAGGAAAATTGGAAGTTGTCAAAAAGGAAATGGAGCGCATAAAGAATGATATCCTCGGCATTAGTGAGCTGAAATGGACTGGTTTTGGCCATTTTGAATCAGACAACCATA
>NW_006921733.1:8466791-8475076 GCF_000298275.1 Orycteropus afer afer
GGACCATTCCCTGGAGAAGGATGTCATGCTTGGTAGGGTGGAGGGTCGACAAAAGAGGGGGAGGCCTTCAACGAGATGGATTGACATGGTGGCTGCGATCATGGGCTCAAGTATAGCAGGGATTGTGGGGCTGGCACGGGATCAGGCAGTGTTTCCTTCTGCTGTGATGGGGTCACTGTGAGTCGGAAACGACTCGACGGCACTTAACAACAAACAACAACAACATGTACCCTTCTGAATCCAGTTTGCATTTCTTGAAGTTCCATGTCAATATACTGTTGCAATCGTTTTTGAATTTTCTTCAGCAAAATTTTATTTGTGTGTGATATTAATTATATTGTTTGATAATTTCCACATTCTGTTGTATCACCTTTCTTTGGAATGGGGACAAATATGGATTTCTTCCAGTCAGTTGGCCAAGTAGCTGTCTTCCAAATTTTTTTGGCATGGATGAGAAAATGTGTCCAGCATGGCATCCATTTATTGGCACATGTCAACATATCTCCATTTGTTGACACATCTGTGGGTATTCTGTCAATTCTAGGAGTACTGTTCTTTTGCCAGTTCCTTCTGTGTTGATTTAATGTCCTCCTTCAATACTGGTGTTTGATCATATTCTGCCTCTTGAAATAGATGAATGTGGGCCGATTCTTTTTGGTACAATGAATCTGTGCATTTCTTCCATCTTCTTTTGATGTTTCCTACATCATTAAATATTTTGTCCACAGAATCTTTCAATATTGCAACTTGAGGCCTGGATTTCTTCTTCAGTTCTTTCAGCTTGAGAAATGCTGAGCATGTTCTTCCCTTTTGGTTTTCTAATTTCAGAACTTTGCATGTAATAATTGACTTTGTCTTCTTGAGCTACTCTTTGAAATCTGTTCAGCTTTCTTATCTTGTCATTCCTTCCATTTGCTTTAGCTACTCTCAGTTCAAGAGCAAGTTTCAGAGTCTCTTATGACATCTATTTTGGTCTTTTCTCCCTTTCTTGTCTTTTTAATGACTTTTACTTTCTTCATGTATGATGGTCTTGATGTCATAGCACAATTCGTCTGGTTTTCAGTCACTGGTGTTCAATGTGACAAATCTTTTCTTCAGGTGGTCTTTAATTTAAGATGACATGTAATCAAGGTTATATTTTAGTTTTGTGGATTTGTTTTACCTATCTTCAGCTTCAACTGAAATTTGCATATAAGCAATTAATGGTCTTTTCCACAGTCAGCTCCTGGCCTTATTTTGGCTAAAGATATTGAGCTTCTCCATTGCCCCTTTACACAGATGTAGTCGATCTGATTCCTGTGTACTCCATCTGGTGAGGTTCACACGTATAGCCATCATTTATGCTGTTAAAAAAAAGGATATTTGCAATGAATAAGTCATTGGTCTCCCAAAATTCTATTATGCAATCTCTGGCATAATTTCTGTCACTGAGGTCATATTTTCCAACTTCCAGTGATTCTTCTTTGTTTCAACTTTTCACATTCCAATCAACACATCTTGATTTTATGTTTGGTTCCAGACTGCATAAGTTGGTAAAAATCTTCAGTTTCCTCATCTTTGACTTTGGTGGTTAGTGCATAAATTTGAATAATAGTAGGATTATCTGGTCTTCTTTGTAGGCATACGGATATTATCTTATCACTGATAGCATTGTACTACAGGATAGATCTTGAACCATTTTTGTGACAATGAATGCATTGCCATCCCTCTTCAATTTATCATTCCCAGCACAGTAGATCGTATGATTGTCTGATTCAAAATGGATAAAACAAGTCCATTTCAGCTCACTAAGGCCTAGGATATTGATCTTTATGCATTTCATTTCATTTTTGACAACTTCCAATTTTCCTAGATTCATACTTTGTACATTCTATGTTCCAATTATTAATGGATGTTTGCAGCTGTTTCTTTCCATTTTGAATTGTGCCACATCAGCAAATGGAGGTTCCAAAAGCTTTAATTCATCCATGTCATTATGGTTGACTCCACTTTGAGGAGGCAGCTCTTCTCCAGTCATATTTTGAGTGTCTTCCCACATGAAGGGCTCATCCTCCAGCATTATATCAGACAATGTTTGAGGGCTATTCATAAAATTTTCCAGTATTATATCAGAGAGTGCTTCACTGCTATTCTAAAAGTTTTCTGAGAAGTGGATTGCCCCTTCCTTCTTCCAAGATAATTGGGTGGAGCTGTGTAAGTGTGAGGTGCTTGTGGTCTACCAAGAGGATTGGATAGCTTATTAGTAATGTCAATATGGTATATGACACACTTGTGTGGGTGAGACCATGGAAATAAAGTGTATGGAACCCTAATGTGGGGTTTGGTCAGTTTTGTCATTCCACTAGGCTTCAGTGAGCCCTCCCAGAAGCAGAAATGGGGATCTCACTGCCATCAAGAGGGAAGAGCAGGGGCAGAATGTATAGCATGTACTTGGATCTCAGATCCTCGTACAGCACCTCTTTGGCAGAGAGGCCTGCAGACAGACTGAAACCAGAGGCAGCAGAACCAAGAGAATGGCACAAGAACAGTAGGCTTGCTGGCCAGAGTGAGGAAACTAAATGCCTTTGGTCAGGAAGCTTGCTGGTGGAGTGGGGTGCACCTTGTTGTTGTTGTTATTTGCTGTCAAGTCGCACCCAACTCATAGAACCCCCTCCTTGGGTTTCCGAGGCAGTATCACTACAGAAGTAGGTTGCCCAACCTTCCTTCTGAGGAGTGGCTAGAGGATTTGAACCACCAACCTTCTGGTTAGCAGTTGAGTGCCTTAGCCACTATGCTACAAGAGCTCCTGGGGTGCACATAGGTACACCTGTAAACAGAGCTAAGAACTTTGTAACACTTGCACCAGTAGGGCAGAGGTCAGGCTGAGAGCCCAATGGCCAAAGAAAGGTGAGACTCTGAGCATATCTGAGTGTAGGCTGTCCTGATTGAAGAATTGTATCCTGAGCATTCTTAAACCTGAATTGTAGCCTGTTACTTTTCAATAAATCCCACAAGCATGAGTATTGCTTGTGCGTTCTATGTGGTCATTGCAACAAATTATCGAAACCAGCAGAGAAGTTGAGCACCTTGGGAGGGATGGCTGGTTTCAGAATTGGTAAAAAGGTTGGAGGGTGGTGGCATGTCTGACTTCTGCCTCCTAGGAATCAGTCTTGGGCTGCTGATGGTGCTTCTGTCTCCCCTTTGTGAAGTCGGAGGAGGTCAGAGGAGCTTGCTGCCCGACAAGCTTTTTGCACTTAGCCATTATCAAGGTATTCCATACAGCATTACCTATGATTACTTACTTTGCAGAAAATAAAGGACTGTAATGGCCCATGCTAATGGAATTCACTGTTCTTACCATGTTCCCCTTTATCCTAAAGTAACTGTCTTCATAGGATGGAGGAATGACCTTTTGAAGACTAAATGATGGTACCAGAGAGGTACTAATACCTTTTAACGGTGAGGTAATGCTCTCCAGGAAGCTATTGTTGTTGTTGTTTGCCGTCGAGTCCGCCCCGACTCATAGCGACCCCTCCTTGGGTTTCTGAGGCAGTATCACTACAGAAGTAGGATTGCCCAACCTTCCTTCCGAGGAGTGGCTGGTGGGTTTGAACCGCCAGCCTTCTGGTTAGCAGTCAAGTGCCTTAGCCACTATGCTACCAGAGCTCCTTAGTAGAGGCTCTAAATCAGTGTACCGTATATGGTGCTATTTCAGTATATGGGTGACATAGTCTGGATTCACAGAGCCAGGAATCAAGGGGTAGAAATGGGAGTGGCACTACTCACCCCTAGTGAGCAACTGGCAAAACGTTTACTTTCTGTGCTCATGAAATTGTGCTCTGGTCTCTAGAGAAATGAAGGTTATATATGGGCTCAGCAACATGGACTTCCATGTTCCAGTGGGATATATGCTTCAACTAGGAGACACAACAATGAATCCATTGAACTGGAAGTGCACTCTGGTCACTCTGGGTTCTCCTTGTCTTTGAACTGATAGACAAAGAAGGGAGTTCCTATATTTGCTGCTGTGATTTGTCCTGCATACCAAGGGGAAACCACACTGGTATTATATAATGGAGGTCAAGAGGAAATATCTGGTAAATAGGAGATTCTTTAGGATGACATTATTACTACAGTTCCCTGTGATTAAATTCCATGGAAAATTAGAACAACTCAATTCAACTAGGACTACTGTACACTGATTTAGAACCTTTACAGTTTCCTGGAGAACAATGGCTCAAACCTTTGGGAATAAATTTATGGGCCACCTATGAGGTAAAGCACAATAGTAAGCTAAGGTTTAGGGTTAAAAAAAAAAAAAAAAAAAAAAAAAACTCACTGCTGTCAAGTTTGTCCTGATTCATAGTGACCCTTCCTTAGGTTTCTGAGGCAATATCTCTACAAAAGTAGATGGCCCAATCTTCCTTCTGAGAAGTGGCTGGTGGTTTGAACTGCCAGCCTTCTGTTAGCCATCAAAGGCCTTAGGCACTATGCCACCAGAAGGTAAAATGACCAACAATGGTATAAAATAGCTATAAATATGACCATGTGACCAGTTGCAGAAAAAAGGACTGTAATTGTTATAAAAATCCTTATTTTGTTATGAATATTTGTTTATAAACACATGAGCACAGTCATAGCAAATACTTTTGTTATTTTCCCTATCTAATCCCTTTACTTATCATATAATATAAGATGTATATCATAATATTTAAATTCAGGATATCCAGGAGAAGAGGGAACATCATCCAAGAACTTTGATCTTCTTTGGGCAAGGGATTGGTGTATTTTTAGTTATAATCAGGGTAGTTTTATCATGGTAGGTGGAAGTATGACTTTGTTATTATCTTTTCTTGAAGTATGGTTTAAGTATGGTTTAAGGAGATTTGTGTGGGTGCCAAGTTGACAAGGGATGGACTGTGATCATTAATTTTATCTCTTCACTTGGCAAGGCTATGTTGTTGTTGTTATGTGCCGTCGAGTCGGACCCGACTCATAGTGACCCCTCGTTGGGTTACCGAGGCAGTATCTCTACGGAAGTAAATTGCCCCATCTTTCTTCCAAGGAGTGGCTGGTGGGTTTGAACTGCCAGCCTTCTGGTTAGCAGTCAAATGCCTTAGGCACTATGCTACCAGAGCTATAGTCCAGAGTTTTTGAAAAACACTAGACTAGATGTAGTTATGACATATTTATATGTAACTAACATTTAAATCAATTGGCCTGAAGTAAAACTTATTCTTTACTGCTGTTGAGTCAGGTCTGACTCATAGCTACCCCTCCTTGGGTTTCTGAGACAGTATCACTGTGGAAGTAGATCACCCAACCTTCTTTCCAAGGACTGGTTGTTGGGTTTCAACCACCAGCCTTTTGGTTAGCAGTAAAATGCCTTAGGCACTACACCACCAGAGCTCCCCCTGCCATAAAGTTGGGGTGTGTGTGTGTGCATGTGTATGTGTGTCTCATCCAATCAACTGAAAGCCTTAGGAGCAAAACCAGAGTTTCTGAAGGGATGATTTTCCTCTAGACTACAATTAGATATTCTTTGAGAATTCCTTGCTCTCTCCCATCTCCTGACCAACACTTTCAGTACAGAAAATTGCTGGAATGTCTAGCCTATCACCTGACATATAGATTTCAGACTTACCAGCCCCCACAATCATGTGAGCTGATTTCTCAAAACCAATCAATCTCTCTGTCTCTGTAGGGATGTATATATGTGTGAGTGTGTGTGTGAATACATGTATACAAGGATCTCTCTCTCTCTCTCTCTCTCTCTATATATATATATATATATATATATGTGTGTGTAGATATATAGATACACATACACATATATGTTTTACTCAATCTATTTCTCTAGAGAAACTTGACTAAGGCAAACCAAAAAAAAAAGAGAACAACAACAACAACAAAAACTCTTGAAATAGAGGATCACTGGTGAAGAACACATATTACCTTGTTTTAAAATCTACTTCATAAAAATATTGGCATAAAAAGGTAAAAATAGAGAAGAACAAATAATTCCAAAATAGATCCATATGTATATGGTCAAATTATTTTCAGCAAATGCTTCAAGGTAATCCAATAGAAAAAGTAAACACTTATCACCAAGTGGTTCTGGAACAAATGGAAAAATAAATGAAAACAAAGAACCTTGAACGCCCAAAGCACATCACATGCAAAAATATGATGAGAAGAATCCTAGTCTTATGTGCACAAAGCCATAATAATAAAGGTTCTAAAATAAAATTTAAAAAAAAAATTGGAAACTTGAGGTAAGCAATGATTTAATAGTAAGTTCACAATAAACACTAAACAGAAGAATAAAATTGATATATTAGATTTCATCAAAATTAAACAAGTCTGCTATCAAAAGAATTTATTTAAAAATGCAAAGCTGAGGGGGACTGCAGACTGAGTGCTTAATGGATGTAGAGTTTTAGGGTGATATAAATATTCTGGATCTAGATAGAGTTTGGGCAATCTACTTCTGTAGTGATACTGCCTTGGAAACTCAAGGAGGGGTCTCTATGAGTCATGTCTGACTTGAGGGCACATAACAACAACAACAACAACAACAGATAGAGGTGGTCATTGCATAATCTTGGGAATGTACTAAATATCTCTGAATAGTATACTTTAGAATGGCTAATTTTATTTTATATGAGTTTCACCTTGATTAAAAAAAAGAAAAGAAAAGAAATAATAAATAGTACTAGAAGGAGGTGAACCATTAGTAAATTCAAGCTATTTTATAGCTAGGACCACATGAGTATAAATTTTAAATGAAAAGGCAAGCTATTAATCAAAGAAATATTACACACACATACACACAGGATGTTGTTGTTGTTGTTGTTATGTGCCGTCTAGTCAGACCTGACTCATAGCGACCCCTCCTTGGGTTTCTGAGGCAGTATCACTACGGAAGTAGATTGCCCCATCTTCCTTCCAAGGAGTGGCTGGTGGATTTGAACCACCAGCCTTCTGGTTAGCAGTCAGATGTCTTAGGCACTATGCTACCAGGTATTTCATGAAAATGTAAAGAACTCTTACAAATGAAAAGTGAATAAACAGCCCAATTCAAAAATTCCAGAATTTGAAAATATTTAAAAACAATTCTCATAGAGCAGAATGGTGGAATAGACTGTGGTTATATACACAGAGTTGAATAACAAGTAAAAATTGTTAGGAACTGCTCTTTGAATAGACAGAAAGATACGGACATGCAAATATAGATCTTTAATATATATTTAGTGAAAAAACAAACTGCAAAAGAGTATTATGTACTACCATTTATACAAAAAAGGAAGAGAATATGATAAAATATACATGTGGTCTCTCACTTGTGCATAAGAAACACACAAAAAACAAACTAGAAATTAACGAAGCTCTAGGGATTGGGTGAGAATAGAGTAGAAACAAGGGAAGAATGGGAACAGTTCAGTAGGGATGAGGCAGAAGTGACACTTCTCTGAATCTTAGAACCATATTAATGTTTCACATAAGCAACAAATTTGACCATGATGTAGGGGAATCTAAAATGGAATAAAAGAACAGAAGAATGTCTGATTCTATTGTAATTAGATAAAATATCCATATTATAGAAGTAATGAAAAAGGTAATTAACTTAAGTAAGTTTGGAAACTAGTATGTTAACTGGATAATTTACTATTAAATTAAAGGGATTATATATCAGTATTGTGTTCTAATTGTTGTTGTTGTTAGGTGCCATAGAGTCATCTCTGACTCATAGCAACCCTATGCACAGCAGAATGAAACACTGCTTGGTCCTGTGCCAGCCTCACCATCCTTGCTATACATGAGCCACTGTGTCACTCCATCTTGTTGAGGGCCTTCCCCTTTTTCATTGATCCTCCACTTTACCAAGCATGATATCCTTCTTCAGGGAATGTTCTTTTTCTGACAACATAACCAAAGTAGGTGAGACAAAGCCTGGCCATTCTCACTTCTATCTTTCAAAGGTATATGGTTTTATAATTCTGAAACAAATTTATGTGTATTTGGAATAAGGAAACAAGAAATCATGTTGTGAATATTGAAAGGTAAGCTTTTCACTATTGTAAAAATGGAGTTACAAATAAGAAAATGGGGAAGGAAAAAATAAGCCCTATGATATAGACTGTAATTCAAATTATCTGTTTCATTATTTTTAGTTTCTCTACAGGTAGGACCCAGGTAAGGGTGGTACAAGAGGTTTCCAACAGGGAGACAAACTTGTCTGTCAGTTTGTCCTACCGTGGTGATGTGTTGATGTGAGTTTTGAGGCTGAGCCACTGGTGTTTCTA
>NW_006921733.1:8479766-8482535 GCF_000298275.1 Orycteropus afer afer
GAGAATGGCCAGACTTTGTCTCACTTATTTTGGTCATGTTGTCAGAAGGGACCATTCCCTGGAGAAGGATGTCATGCTTGGTAGGGTGGAGGGTCGACAAAAGAGGGGGAGGCCTTCAACGAGATGGATTGACATGGTGGCTGTGATGATGGGCTCAAGTATAGCAGGGATCATGGAGCTGGTGCGGGATCTGGCACGGTTTCGTTCTGCTGTGCATGGGGTCACTATGAGTCAGAAATGACTCGATGGCACCTAACAACAACTACTACTACTACTACTACAGGTGGATAGAGATATAAATAAATATAGATGTATGTGTGTACATGTGTAAAAACCTACATGTATTTTCCAGTCTGTCAACTTATAAGACCTAGAAGCACCACAGTTGCAATAAACACAACTAATTCCAAGATCATCGTTTCTAAATACTATTTCCCAAAAAAAAGAACCAGGATTCCTTGAAGAAATAGTTGATTTCAGTCCTGGGTAAGAAAAATCAAGAATAGCCTGGTATAACATGTGAAGTCAGAATGTAAGAACATGCTCAAATGGGACATGTCAAATGGGACAGGGACCTCCAAACAGTGAAATGTGGGACAATTTGAGAAATTAAAAAAAAAAAGAATGATTATAATATATAATAAACCATCAAATAAAATAAAATATCTCTAAGTCCATATTTTTGTAAATAAACAATAGATTACTTAAATAAGTGAGGGAGAAGGGACAGCTCCTTCCTTTTATCCAATTTATAAATATAGAAAAGTATCATGGATATTGAAAACCATCATCAGGCAAACACTACAATTAGTAATAATTGCTGCAGGCAAGAATTATCAATGGATGCTAAAATTAGTATTGTGGGGAAAATATTGGCATTTATTCAAAGTACTCATCTCAAAACATTAATTACACAGAGGAAAAAAACAGCACTTCTGTAATAATTTTAAAAAATGGCAAAAACTACCCTAACCAAGTGATCATATTTAATATCAGCAATAGTTATGGCATGGTAACATCATGTATCCTTGATATGTTTCACTGTAAACAGAAAATTCATTGTGGTATTTTTACCAAAAGTGTAACAAACTTCAATCTAATTATGACAAAACTTCAGGCTGGTGAGTTTGAACTGTTATAGTAATATATCAATGTCAAATTACTAATTTAAATAATTGTTATAGGTAATAATATTGTAATAATGGTTACATAAAATGTTAACACTAGAACACCTACATAAATAATATGCAAGGACTCTATATTATTTTTGCAACTTTCTTATAAATCTAAATTTATTTCAAAATAAAGACTAAAAATTAGGCAAATAAATAAGTAGAAAGTTTACAAAAGAAGATTACAACTGACTAATAACTATGTGAAAAATTATTTAACTTCAGTGACTAGAATTGCAAATTAAAGTCACAATTAAATACCACTGCACACCCACTTAAATGGATAAAACTAAAAAAGACTGACAATTTCTAACTTGGACAATAATGAGTAGATCTAAAAATCTCACGTATTACTGGTTCAAAGTGTGAAAGTCCTCTTTAGAAGACTCATTGGCTGTTTCTAATAAAGTAAACTATCTATCTTGTGATCGAGCAAATTTAATTTCTAGACAATTATATAAAAGATCTGATAACATATATGTCCAGCTAAAAACTGGAGACATTCCAGATATCCAAATTGTGGTGTGACCATTTAATAGGATACTACTCTGCAATTAAAAAGAAAGTTTAAAAAGTCTACAGACAAAAGGAATAACAGATGAATCTCAACATAATTAAGATGATAAGATGAGTAGACGACACCAATCAAACATGAAGTGATTCCATTTACATTACTTTCAAGAATATGCAAAATTAATCTATGGTGATAAAAATGAGAATTATGTTGCCAAGGGAATTAGGCTTGGCTGTAGGAGGCAGGAGGATAAGTTTTCAAGTGAATGAGGTGGTAGTTACATGGGTCTATAACTTTTAAGAAAACTCATTGAATGATAAAATTATTATCTATGCATTTAACTTAATACCAAGATTTAATAAAAATAATAAGATCTTCATTATTGATATGAAATTATCTCCTAGAAATATTAAAATATTTATATTTTATATAAGTATGTGAAAGAAAGTAGAAGTATTTAAACACAAACAGATACTTATTGTGCATGTAAGTGAACATGTGGGAAGAAAAACAAGAAAATGGTAACAGTAGTTTACTTCAGTGAGGGGAAGTCAAATGTCCAGGAAGGACAGAATTGAGAAGATAAATTAATTTTGATTAAATATGCTCATAAATTTTCAATTTTAAAACTTATATTATGATTCTAAAAGTAAAAAATTTAAAAAGACCAGAGGGGGCAAGGAAAGAAATTTGTAATTTCTCTAGCTTAATATAAAAGCTATCATAAAATATGATAAAATGTTGGTAATTGTAGAGTCTGGGTTCCTGGTATATGCAAGTCTACTGTTAATTTCTCCTTATACTCTGCATGTTTATACTGCGTTCAGACTGAGGAGTTTTACAAAATTCTAGCAGAGTAAACCTGTGCTTTGATTAAATTTCCTAGCCATACTTACTTTTAGTTATCAAGAAAATGTAAAGATAAATGTATTGCAGATCATTTAAGAATTTATTAGGAAAAAAGGAATATAGAAGAATATAGAAATAAATTGTTGTTGTTGTTATGTGCTGTCGAGTCTACCCAACTCATAGCAACCCCTCCTTGGGTTTCCGAGGCAGTATCACTACAGAAGTAGATTGCCC
>NW_006921733.1:8483335-8489894 GCF_000298275.1 Orycteropus afer afer
GCCTTGGAAACCCAAGGAGGGGTCGCTATGAGTCGGGGCTGACTTGACGGCAAATAACAACAACAACAACAGTTCTACTATCATATAGGGTTGCTATGTGTTGGAACTGACTCATCAGCAGAAAACAGAGCACAAAGTAAGAAGGAAATCCTCAAAATTATTTTTAACATAGCCAGAAAATCTGATATTAAAAAAACATGATGAAGATTGAAAAGAAGGAAAGCTATAGCTCAATTTCCCTTACTAGTATACTTGCAAAATTCCAAATCAAAATACTCATAATTCATTAAACTAAAATAACAAAATATTTTTTATTTTTACTAAATAGGGTTAAGTCATTCAAATAATAAAAGGAAATTCTAATAATAGAAGACTAATTATTTCACAATGATAAACATTTAAAAGAATAGTATAATTAATTTTTTATGAAAAAAATATTTTATTACTTCCACCACCAGGTTTTGATGAAAATTCCTTAGAAAAATATAAAAGATGGGAGATTTTCTCCATATGATAGACAAAATTATACCAAATATTCATAAGCATCTTACAATAAAGATTTAGACCACCAACATCAAAATCATTTCACTATTGAGATGAAAGCTTGACAGTGTCCACAAAAGTCCTGCTCAGCAAGATAAAACTATAAATCAATAAATAAATGCATAGTCTTTTATCACTGATACCACCTTGCTCACATCAGCAAACAGCTCTTTTATCAGACAACAATTTGATTATCCAGATGCATATGAAGATCCTCACTTCACTATATTCACCAAGTTTAAACTGTTGCATCATTGTTGTCCATTTCTAACCAGTGCCCTACCTTGAAAAATCTGTATATACCACTTCAGCCAACCCCTAAAGCCCTCATTTCCCACTTTTCAGCCATTATTTAACCCCTGTCAAGGTGGTGTTTTCCCTTGCTGCAGTAAGTTTAATAAACTCAGCTTTTCTTGGTTATAGCTCTTTTTGGTGATATTTTGGGGTTATAGACCCTCAGCAATATACTGGTCAAACTCAGGAAACCTTCCCATTAATATATGATTAAACCAAGAATGAGTTTAATATTTCCAAAATGGTTTAAATGTTTGAAAGTACCAGTAATGGTACTTCTTCAATCTAACTAAAATAAGAATATATTGGAAGGGAAGAAAAAAAAATATATATATATCAGCATTTTCAAAGGACTTAGTTATACACTTGAAAAAAATATTTATCAGAAATGTAATCAGAGACAGTAAGGTGAAAAAATTCAGATGCAAGAAAATTAACAAGAAAAGAAATTGAAAGGCATTCCACCCATCATGTAAGTGAAAATATTAGCAGTGATTATAATTATTGAATAAAGAGAAAGACATACCTTGTGCTTGGAAAGGAAGACTTAAATTATTAAGTGCCAATTCTCACATAAATAAATTGATTAAAGTTGGTGAAATTGCAGTCTAACTGCAATTTCTTCCAACAAGAAGACACATGACACAGAAGGCAGAAGAAGAGGCACACAGATCCACAGAACAAAATGGAGCTAGGCACAGATGAAATATATGGCATGTGTGCAAGATGACATCACAGATAAGTGAGCAATTATTGCCAAATAATGGCAAGTAATAGCAAATAACTTGGCAATTTTAAGATTTGAAAACAAAGAAATTCCTCACGAATTAAGAATTTGAATTAAAAAAAAAAAACACGCACAAGAGAATTAATAAGTCAACATAGGTGAATAGTTTTATGAGTTCAATATAAATATGTTTCCAAAAATGACATGAAACTCAGAAGTCATAAAAGCAAACATGGTTATACTTGAACATATAACAATTGTAAACAATTGTAAACATTCTTATAACATTCTTATAACAAAAAAAGTTAAAAAGTGGGTAAAAAATATCTGTTATGCTTGACAATGTAAAGCTAATTTCCTGAATAATAAATTAAATGAGCTCTTTGAAATCTGAAGGAGATTAAAACTTCCCTCCATCCCCTAATTTGGACATAAAGAGGAACTTAAAATATACAGATGACTAATAAACCCATGAAAAAATAACTCAATAAAAACAGAAGAAATACAATTTAAGACTATAATTTGAGAGGTCACATTGGCAAAGATTTAAAAAATATATATATAATCCATTATCTGTGAGGTTGTGAGAAAGCTGGCAATCTCATTCATTGCTGTTTGAATATAGTGTTACTATCACATTTTTATAAAAAATCTTGCAATAATTTTCAAAATTTAAAGTGCACAAAGCATTAATCCGAGTAATTAAACTAAGTAATTTGTTATTAGATAATAGACAATGCACAATTATTTATATATAGGGAGATTCAGTGGACATAAATTTGTTGCTAACGTAAGTATCAATGAATGAGAAATGCTTGAAACATTTAATTATATTTAATCTACAAAACAGTCATGCGATCATTCAACAAATGACACAGATGTATAGTACTAAAATAGAAAACAGCCATTAAAAAAACTAATGAAAGAGGCAATTTGTGGAAGAATGTATACAACATGGCCCCACTTCCAAACCCTTACAAAAAGTAATTTGTTATGTGTGAATGTGCCCAGTAAAAGAATGCACACAACTCCCTTAATAAAGGAAAACAAAGAATAGGATTGAGTGAGAGGAGGACTCTTAATCTATATTTTATATATTTAGATATGCTTTGAATATTTGCCAAAAAATTATGCAGAGATTCTCTTTAATACATCCAATTTAAAAAAAATTATCATATGGAAAATGAAAGTTATAAATGTATATTTATGGGAGCACTCAGATGAAGCCCTTGCAAATCCACCATTTTGAGCTCCTTGTGCAATAATATTTCCTCTACTGAGGCTCCTGGGATTGAGTCAAGTGGCAGCAAGGGAAACAGTCACCATGCCCCAAATAAAGTCTCATCGATGATATATCAACACGAGCATTTCCCAGTTAAGCATTTCTTATCTGCAGGAGATATCCGCTGCAACACAGGAAAGATGAGTCTCCATGCATAAGGAAGACTCTATCGTTTTGGTGAAGCTGCTGGTAGAAACAATGCCACCAGCTATATCCAACCCTACTATGTGGTCATCACCTGCAAAGATACAATTGGAAAACTGGTAAAGGTGAGGAATACATTTGCTAAGGACTTCATCAAAGGCCTATGAAACCACTTGGCACTATCTTCCTACATGTCCTGGGGAAAAAAAAATCTACCCACAGGACACATTGAAAGCCTCATTTCCAGCAACATAGTCCATCCCATGGCCAGAAAAAGGACTTAAAAATCTCCTAACATCAAATATATCAGGGCTGCTTTTATCTCTTTTTGCTGTGCTAAAAAGTGATGAGTATGAACAACCACCTCAGATTTTGTTTTTTTCTTCCCCTCTGTGTTTGGCTACTTAAAGTTCTAAGTCATATTCATTATTCATTCATTTGATCAATTATTTCAGACAAAACCATTTGTCAGTCCTGCCATCTAGCAAATATTGGCAGCCTATAGCCACTCCTCAGAAGGAAGATGGGGCAATCTACTTCCATAGTGATACTGCCTCAGAAACCCAGGAGGGGTCGCTATGAGTCGGGTCTGACTTGATGGCACATAAAAACAACAACAACATATGTATCTCATGCATGCAATAATTCTATGGCAGCACAAGGAATCCATCCACGAAGGAAGAAACTCAAGTTTATTGGATCTTTCATATGAACAACAAATGTACTAATTTAGATGTAGAAAAGCTTTGAAGATAATAAGGAAAGATATATAGTCATTAACTCTTTATGCAATATAGTCCTTGGAGTCAATCAGAATGCAACTAAAATTAGCAATCTTCAATAAATTAACATTTAATATTCTACCTAGACATGGTTTACCTCATTTTCAAATGGTGGGTGGCCCTTGGGCAGCAGGTAGGTGAAGAAGCCCTTTGTCTGAGCAGCCTTGTTTCATAGATTTATTGGCATTATTCACTCCCAGAAGGGCTACCAGGAAATCATCTTCTGAGGGGAAAATTGAGCAGCACAACTTATAATGAAATACATCTAGAAGTTGGAAATTCATTTTTCACTCTTTCATAGTGACTTCATTAAGAAGATGGCCCCTTGCTCAGGAATGCAGCTCCCTAACTACTAGGTAACTATTCCTTAGACAGCTCTATGTTTTAAGACCAGCAGGCTGCATCTACTGTGCATCTCCATCACTTGATGATCTGAATCCCACTAAAAATTATGCCTACTATTGTTTATTTTTTGTTGCTTAGTTGGCTAGGTTATTCACAAAACCTTTCAAAATAATCTACTCATATATCTATTCTCCAGGAATGTTTGAGAACCTATTTTATATCACCACCTTCCACTTGTCAGTTTGTTGTATTATAGTGGCTTGTGTGTTGCTATGATGCTGTAAGTTAGGCCATCAGTATTTTAAATACTAGCAGTGTCACCCATGTGGACAGGCAGAGCTTCCAGACTAACACAGGCTAGAAGTAAAGGCCTGAGAATCTATTTAAAAAAAATTAGCTAATTAAAACCCTATGGATCACAACATTTTCTGATATAATTTAAAAAGATGAACCCTCTTGGTTGGAAAAAGTTTGAAATAGAGAAGCACCACAAGAATATCTCAAATATACCAATAAGCATGAAGATGGTGCAGGATTGGGTAATGTTTCATTCTGTTTTATATGGGTTCACCATGAGTCAGAGCCAACTCCATGGCAACTAAAAACAATAGTCTATGCTAGGCAACCCATAAGATACTGTGTCAACACAAATGAATTGAACAATATCTGGCCACAAAAAATTAAAAGTCCATCCATAAGTTGATCATATAAATAAAGAGCTCAGAAGTAATTAGTAAATAGTCTTACAGAGGTAAATTCAATTTTAAGATGGTATTGCTGAGTGAAACCAAATGTACATGAAATGTTGAATGTAAAACAAATGCTGCTCTGTAAATTTGCACATAAAGCACAATTTTATATATATATATAAAAGATGGAATTGCTGAGAAAAGACTGCGATTCTGGAAGACATGTTATAATCTCACAGCTGTAATTTACTTACTCTGCCCTCTGCCAACACTCACAGGGTTTTGGGATGGATTTTGATACTATTTAGTTGCAATCCAAGGTCATAAAACTTAAGAGAAAGACCTATCAACTCCTATCGAATCTAGGCCTTTTCCTATAAATGTGACAATTCTTGTCCATACAGTCACACCTGAAGGAGGTCCAAGAGACCATAGGTTGGAATGTATAACTACTGACAGAGAAGTAGGGTGGCACTCACTTACTGGAGCTAACATTGGAGAGTTAAGGCAAGAACATCAAAGGTTTCTCTTCTTTTCTAGGATAAATCATCCCCTGACAAGAAAAAAAGAAGAAAAAAAGCAAGATGAGACACATATAATGATGGCACAACTGAAACAGCAGGAAATCTTGAGAGTCAGTTTTTGACATTCTTAAATTAGAAGTTTAATTAATTCTATTTGGTCACCTTCTAAAACTACAGCTATGACTTTCCAGTATCAACATCTTTTTGGCTTCTACAATCTTTTCCTTAATACATGTTTTTTTTAACCCCAAACTGCAATATATACATCTTATACTTCAAGTTACTATTTTTTTTTGAGTGTTGATACTTGCTAATTTCCTAATTTAGGACAATAGTTACCATATTTGATAACAAATAAGTTATTTTAGGAGAGACACTCAAAATCATAAAATGCTAATTCACATGCTATATTTCAAGTATGAATGATAATGCCCTGTAGCTCAGAAAATAAATTTGTTTACTAGTAGTAATATCTTCTAATGAGCCTTGCTAAAATCATCCCCCTTGCCAAAATCAGTTTAAACATACATAGATTTTATTTATCGAGTCTGTACAGAGTTTTCTTATCTGCATTCATGGGTAAGAAAATGAACAAGTGACTCCAGTGGAGAAGGGTGGATAGAATAGTATTCCTGATACTGATATGGGTAGTCCTCAAAATTTTTACCTTCAGTAAACCTCTTTACTACTCCTGATCCCCTAAGAATCATATTAAGAAATAAATTTAAAAAATATATATATGAAACCCAGGTGAGGCAATTTTATATCCATGCTGAGGTAATTTTACCCTGCTCTACACAAACCCTTGGAGCCAAACTACTGAACCAGCAGTTCTTAAAGTATGGTTGAAAAACGCTGGGGTAGGTTGAAACACTTGTGACATATTTTTGAGGTCTTAGGATTTTCTACATATACTTTAACTAAATCACCACATCAAAGCAGATTGAATGCCAAAGAACATATCTGTCACAAATTGTGTCTCCCCCACACTTTTTGACAATATTTATTTAATACATATGAAAAAAGGAATCTCATTTCTATTATTATATACAGTTGGAAATAACCTGCATATACGTAACACTGGCTGTACTCCAGTTTGACTCTAAATATAGATAACATGGGATAAACTATTTTCCTAGTCACTAAATTCTCATATGACTTGTTCATTGCAAACACCTTTTTTCAACAACACAAACGGAGGCTGTACATGTAGACTTCACCAGATGGAA
>NW_006921733.1:8495015-8498534 GCF_000298275.1 Orycteropus afer afer
GGCAGTGTTTCGTTCTGCTGTGCATGGGGTCGCTATGAGTCGGAAATGACTCGATGGCATTTAACAACAACAACAACAACAACTTTTCATATTCACCCAATGAACCAATAAACAAGTACATCAGAGGCCTAATAACTCCATTTGCATAGTTATTTCTAGAAGAGGGTAGTCATATCCTGGGAATTATAGACAAAACAATAAAATTTTTTTGCTATTTGTATATTATTTAAGTAATGATACTTCAAAATATCTGGAAAATGTAGAAAATAACACATTGCTTCAGTATTTATTTAAGAATGATAATTAAAGTACAAATTTAATGGAAAAGTCAGAATATGATTTTTTTTCAAAATATAAACATATTCTTTATGAACCTCTGACAATCAAATGAACTGATACCAAAAAATATGACCAAGAAATAAAATGACTTCAATCCTATATGTAGTAATAGAATGATCACAAGGTATGAAAAAACATTTTGGTTAAATCAGTACAAATAAGGCCCAGATCCTATAAAATAAGAGCTTGGCTTAGATACTACAAAAAAAGCAGACTTTGTTTATCCATGGAAGAAAATTGTTAAAATGTTGACTTTTCTAAATACAAACATATTAACAGAAAATCATTCCACTGCTATTGCTTTTTTCAAAAACTCAGCAAACATATCTAAACATGTGAGAGTCAAACAGGTTTATTTCTAGAATATTTCTAAAAATATTGTATGAGCAATTGCAATGTAGCTACAAATTACTTGTATTGTCTATTATTTTAACAGCATATATAATTTAAGTAGACATTAAAATGATTATAATCTAAGTTTTCAAAATAAGAGAATATGACAGTACAAAACTTTTCTTCCTTTTCATTCTTAGTTCTAATAAATACAAATATCTGTACAGCTCATAGATGTTGAATAACAATATGATTTTTATATCATTTCCACAAGACAGCATATATAATTTCATTTTAGAAAATATTTACTAATTTATACCTTGGGAAATGATAGAAGATTGAACATCAAAAGCAATAACAACAAAACAAACTCAAGATTTAATTTGCCTATTTTTCCTAATTTCTCTTCTGTTTTGCATAATTTAATAAATTAAAATGGAAACATGCACAGTGAAAAGAGTTTAAAAATGTTAGTTTACAAAATATCATTTCCTTATCCTAACACTTGATGACACATAACAACAACAACAACAACAATAATTTTAAATATATATATATTTTTAAAAATATTTTATTAGCAATTTTGGTGCCTCTGGAAAGTAGATAGATTTGCACACAAATAAACTAAAACAAGATCCAATATCTAATCATTTTTTCCTAACTATAAATGTTATCTTAATTACATTTCTACATTCTTCTTTCTCCCTTCCTACCAATCCAATTACAGATATAATATTGTAAATAGCACAGAAAGGTTATTTAGCAATCATCAATTTAAACTGTAAACCACTGAAATAAGATCCTGCATTGTTATCAATGTTTATTATTAGTTATTTACAAATTTGAAAACTGATTTCTTAGGCTGGGTTCTCTAGAGAAGCAACACCAGTGAAGCTTATATATATGAAACCCAAAACAAACAAACAAAAAAAAAACACTGCCATCAAGTCAATTCCAACTCACAGTGACCCCCATTGGGTTTCTGAGGCAGAATCTTTACAGAAGTAGATTGCCCTGTCTTGCTTCCACATTGCGTATGTATAGAGAGGCTTATCTTAAGGAAATGGCTCACATGGTTGTAGAGGCTGGCAAGTCCAAAGCCTGTAGGTCAGGCTGGAAGCTGCAATGGTTGATGAATCCAAAATCAGCAGGTCAGAGAGCAAAATGCTGGCTCATGGTTTATGGAAGCTGATGAATCCAAGATTGGCAGTGAGATAGATGGTAGGGTCAAGTCCCAAGAACTGGAGGTCAGATTATGAGAGCTGGATGAGGGTCCACAGTGAGAAAAAAGCTAGAGGGTTTTGTCAGAATATCCATATATATTTGATACAGGCCACACCCCTGAGGAAACTCCCTTTCAACTGAATGGCTGCTCATAGGAGATCTCATCATGGGAGATGACTACATCATAACTGCCAAACCAGAGAATCATGGCCAAGCAAAATTGACTCACAATGTTTACCATCACATTGACTAAAAAAAAACAAAACAAAACTAAGAATTTATATTGGTCTATCAATTAGAAATCTTTTTTAAATTGTGCAACACAAAAAATTAAAGCAACAATTTCTGTAGTTCAAATAGGAAATGCAAAAATATTTTAAAGAAGCCATTTTCTATCTTAATAATTTAACCAAAGTTATATGTTGAAAGATAGGCAAATTTAGTGCATCTAAAAATATTAGATGGATTTTCATGGTCTATTATACATACAGAACTTTAGCGCAAATAATAGAACAATTCGAGTGGTTCAAATTTAAACTATACATCTACATTAAATATTATCAACTGAAACAATAACTTATTGCTTTCTTTCTATTGTTCATTTTCAACATCCCACTGAGATAAACCAATACATAACCCAAAACCAAACCAAACTCACTGCCATTGAGTTGATTCTGACTCATAGTGGCCCCTTTGGGTTTCTGAGGCAGTAAATCTTTATGGAAGTAGATTGCTAAGTCTTCTTTCCACAGAGTGGCTGGTGGGTTTGAACCACCAAACTTCTGGTTAGCAGGGATATTCTTTATCAATTATTAACTTAAAAGTTTTTGTAGAAGAAAACATAATTTTATAAATTTTAAAATATTATATTTGGTGTAAATTTTTTCCATTGGAAAAAATAAAATATTTTCATTTAAAGGCATTTATGAAAAACTAACATCAGCATTATATTCAATGGAGAAATATCTAGAACTGTCTCATTCAAAACAGAAACAAAGCAAGGATGCCCAATCTCACCACTCCTATTCAATACTGTATTGGAAGTACTAGCCAAATAAGTATGGCAAGAAAAAGAAATAAAAGATATCCAAACTGGAAAGAAAGAGGTAAAATATCTGCATTTGCAGATGACATGATCTTATAAATACAAAATTCCAAAAAATTCACTAGAAAGTTTCTAGAAGTAATAGAGGAATTTAGCAAAGAACATGGTGGCATAGTGCCTAAGACATTTGACTGCTAACCAGAAGACTGGTGGCTCAAATCCACCAGCCACTTCTCAGAAGGAAGATTAAACAATATACTTCCATAGTGATACTGCCTCAGAAACCTAGGGAGGGGTCTCTGTGAGTCAGATCCAACTCGAAGGCAGTGAGATTTTTTTTTTTTTTTTGGTTTATAGGATAAAAAGTCAACACACAAAAATCATTTGAGTTTCTATATACTAGCAATGAGAAATATGAAAAGGAGATTAAGAAAACAGATATAAATATATATAAATGGAGTCATTTATAATAACATCTAAGAGAATAAAATTGTTGTTGTTGTTGTTGTTATGTGCCGTCGAGTCGGCCCCGACTCATAGCGACCCCTCCTTGGGTTTCCGAGGCAGTATCACTACGG
>NW_006921733.1:8498884-8501816 GCF_000298275.1 Orycteropus afer afer
GGCTAAGGCACTTGACTGCTAACTAGAAGGCTAGTGGTTCAAACCCACCAGCCACAGCCACTCCTCAGAAGGAAGATGGGACAATCTACTTCCATACTGATACTGCCTTGGAAACCCAAGGAGGGGTCGCTATGAGTCAGGTCTGACTCGACGGCACATAACAACAACATATATTTTACAGAAATGGAAAAACTAATCCTTAATTTTATATGAAAAGACAAAAATCCCAAATAGCCAAGGCAATTTTGAGGAACAACAAAGTAGAAGGCCTCACATAACCCATTGTCAATGCATACTACAGTAATCAAAACAGCCTTAATGATAGACACACAGACTAATGGAATAGAATAGAAATCAGAAATAAATTCATACATCTACAGACAACTTCTCTTCAACAAAGGTGTTAAGGTTCAACAAATGGTGTCAGCAAAACTGGATTTTCACATACAGAGAAATTAAGCAAGATCCAGCCCACACTTCATACACAAAAATAATTCAAAATGTATCTAGGATCTCAATATTAAATCTAAAACCATGTAGTTCCTGGAAACAAATACAGGAGCAGAGCTAATTTTTCAGTAATAGATAATCAAACACAACAATGAATGCATGGACAGCATAAAACAAAATAGATAACTGGGACCTATAAGAATTAAATAGTTACATTCACCAAAAGGTTTAATTAAAATAGAAAAAAAAATAACCTGCAGATGGTGACCCCAAACAATACAGATATCTCCCACTTTTTAGAAATTCAATTTATACCACGTCACTTTTACAAAAGACTTATTTACAATAGTACCTCTTTTTGCCAACTGAAAGAAGGCTGAAAATTTTCTTTAACAAAAAAAGGCAAAAAGTGAAACTAATGTTCACCATTTATTTTGCAATGAACTATTAAAGAGACAGCATGCACTTTGAGCAGTGAGAGTGGCATCTTTAAGCTCATTCCCTAGGAACTACATTCAGATCAAACCTACATAGCTTGGAACTTTGTGAACATCGCATGTTAATATTACTTTAGGTTCTATGTATTATTTGGTTTGATTTGGTAGGTCATATTTTGGGTCTGGAAATGCTCAAAAATTAGTTCTATTCTGTTTTATAAGTCATGATGAGATAGAATTTACTCTATGTCAGTGGATTTTTTAAAACTTGATGGTAAATGCTTCTTTGCTTTATGCCATTTCAGCTTCCAAAAGATTTCATAAGAACACTGAATTTCAGAAAATGAGAGAAAGCTGTATAACTGATAAGTATCTAATATCTAAAATGCATATAAAACTTGTACAACTTAACAACAGAGAAATAATCCAATAAAAATGTACAAAGGACATGAACAGGCACTTCACTGAAGAGGATATTCAAATGGCCAACAAATACATTAATAGATGCTCAATATTATTAGCATCAGAAAAATGCAAACTCAAACCACAGTGAGATGCCATTTTACTCCCACTATGATGGTTCCCAGCCACTCCTCAGAAGGAAGGTTGGGCAATCTACTTCCATAGAGATACCACCTCAGAAACCCAAGGAGGGGTCGCCATGAGTCAGAATTGACTTTATAGCAGTGGACATTTTTTTTTTTTATGATGGCTAAGACAAAAAATAATAATGGAAAATAATAAATGTTGGCAAGGATGAGGAAAGTTGAAATGCTTAGCTGCTGTTGGTGGTAATGCAAAATGGCAGAGGCATTGTGGAAAACAGTGTGGAGTTCCTCAAACAACTAAAAATAAAATTATCAAATAACCCAGCAATTCCACCCCTCAGCATATACTCTAGGGATCTAACAGGTAACACAAACAGACATAAGTACTCCTATGTTCACTGCAGCACAATTTATGGTAGTGAAAGGTTGGAAACAATGTAAGTGCCTATCAATGGACAAATGGATAAATAAAATATGGTACAATGAAATGCTACTCACACATAAAGAAAACTAAGTTCCTAAAACATCTTGTAGCATAGACGAATCTAGAGGATATTATGCTGAGCAAGATAAGTCAACCACAAAAGACAAATATTCTATGATCTCACTTTTATGAAATGGTAAGAATAGATAAATATACAAAGATTAATGTCTACTGGTAGTTACTAGGACTGAAGGAGTGTGTAGGGAAGAGATAGAGCTATCCCCTAGGCAGTAGTCACTTTTTACTTATGGTAGCACTGAATGTGGGTGAAATTTGCACAGCTTGACTAATGTAATTGATATTGATGCATAAGAAAAAGGATGAACTAGCAAATACTGTGCTGTATATAATTTTGCAACAACTAAGAAAACAGTAAAAGATGCTGATATTAATTGTACATTAGACATGACCAATAACCTCACTGGATTAGTTATTTTGCTTTGAAGGTTATGGTCAAAATCTCATGGGACATCTGAGTCAATTGACAAAACACAGTTCTGAAAGTTCTACCTCCCATTGTGGTGAGTAGAATCTGGGGTCTATCTTACTTTGGCGAGTAGCAACTGGGATCTTAAAAGCTTGTAAACATACCATCTAAAGGGCAACTATTGGTCTCTCACCATTCAGAGCAAAGAAGAGTGAAGAAAGTAAAAAATGCAAGGAAACAATTAGTCCAAAGGACTAACGATCCACATGAACCCCAGTCTCCATAGCCCTGAAATCAGAACTAGATGGTACCCAGCAACCAATGCCAACTACTCTGAAAAGGATTACAATAACAGGTCCCAGATAGAGTGGGGACAAATGAGGAACAAAACTTGAAATCATAAAAAAGATCAGACTTACTGGTCTGATGAACACTGGTGGAACCCCTGAGGTGATGGCCCTTAGACACCCTTCAAGCTTGTTCTTGTTGTTGTTAAGTGCTGTCGAGTCGTTTCCAACTCATAGCGACCCCATGCACAGCAGAACGAAACACTGCCCGATCCCGCGCCAGCCCCACAATCCATGCT
>NW_006921733.1:8502831-8506524 GCF_000298275.1 Orycteropus afer afer
ATCCATCTGACAACAGCTATGATATCCCTTGTTCCACGTCCTCTTCTGAATCCAGCTTGAAGTTAGGAACTGAAATTACCCCCATGAATCAACATTTAGCCAAATGATAGACAGGCCTATAAGGTGAACATTAAAACTAGGTGGGTATGCACTCATTAGAACAATCAAGCAAATGAGATCAAGAGGACAGCATTTGCTCAGGGTCAGACTAGGAAGTCAGGAGGGGATGGAATGAGTACAGGGAAGAAGTGGGAAAAATACTGTCACAATGTGGGTATTGCAGTTAATGTCACAAAACAGAATGTGTATGGACTGTTGAATGGAAAACCAATTTCCTCTGTAAATTTTCACCCATTTTTTCTTTTTAAATCAGCTTATGAGGGCTGTCCATGATACAAGTATTAGTTCCTATTGATCTGGAACAAAAGAAGAAATCCAAAGAGGAGCTGGGCTACAGGACTAATTGTCTCCATGAGTCACTGCCTCTTCTACATTGAGATTAGAACAGGATGTTGCCCAGCTACTATGACAAAATATTTTGACCACGGAAACAGTAGATAGATCCTGACAAAGAGAAATAAAACAACTTTAAATTCTTAAGAAATCAAGACTTACTGGACCTATTGATGCTAGAGGACTCCCTGAGTCTATTGAACACAGTTATTCATTAACATTGAATTGAAACTATCTCATGAAGTTACCTGTGAACTAAATAAGGGTTTAAGTAAAGAAGTAAAGATTGTGAACCTTGAGAACTGTACTTAAATATATAAATAAATAAATAATGTATATAAGACCATATGGACAGGGGTTCCAGCAAGATAGTGGAGTAGGCAGAAAGACTGCACAGACCCTCTTCAACAAAGAAAAAGTAAACCAATTAACACAGACACAGAAGATAATCTTGGAACCCTGAGCCTTGAAGGGGAGGATATAGAAGTGGACTAAACCCTAACTAGCAGAAGAATTTGCGTGAAAATACGAAAAAAGGAGACAGATGGAGTTGCAGTGTGGCAGCAATCCTGAGTGATCCTAATGGCACAGAAAACCTGGAGATTCCCGAGGGGTGGTAGGACCTAAGAATTAACCTAAAAATCAGCCCTACTAACCAGAGACTGCACAGAGGACAGTGCATGGTGGCTGAGGAATAAATGGAGAAGGTGAAGAGAAAACCAAGCTAAGCTGTGGACTTTTGCCTGTCTGGAGAGCACCGCCTTTTTGAAGGTTTAAAAGCAGCTTGACTATTTTGGATATTTAAAGAGACAGCACACTCACACATTCCTGGAGCTTAAGAAAACATTCTGCTTTCCAGCAACCCCAAAGTCACTCCAGACCTGCACGACTGAAAAGGTACCACATTCCTCTTGTTACTCTTATACTGCATACCCGCTTGGTGAACGGAGGTGTGGCCAACCCCCACTCCCACCTACTTTCTGGGCCCACAGGAACTCCATCACAGTCTGTGTGCTCAGACGGAGCCTGGGTGCTCTGCCCTGTGCTCCACCAATTTTTATTTTTCTCTTTTTTTATTTTTTTATTTTTCACTTCCATTTTTGGGTGATTAGTTTGCTTGTCACCAGCCACTCCTTGGAAGGAAGGTTGGGCAATCTACTTCCATAGTGATACTGCCTCAGAAACCCAAGGAGGGGTCACTATGAGTCGGGCCCGACTTGAGGGCACATAACAACAACAACAACAACAAGTTTGCTTGTATTTGCCTGTTTTAAAACAACTATTATCATTAATACTTTGGTCCTTTGAACTATTATTCTTAATCTTCCCCTCCCAGGTCCAAGTTTTCAGCATTTTTTTCTTTTCCCTGTGCCTGGTTGAAATTTTTTTTTTTTTTTTAACTTAAGTGTGCCCCCACTTTTTTCTGGTGGTTAAACATGTTCCTTGTCTTTCTTTTTGCATCATTCCCATTTTTTTTTCCTTTATTATTCTCCCTATCTACTTTTTTTTCTCTTAGTGCCCTATCCACAGATATTGCAGGTTTTCTTTTTTTTTTTTTTCCTCTTTTTCCCTTTTTTATTTTTTTGGTTACTCTTCCTGTGTGATTACATGGTTTGTTTTTGTCCATGTGCTTTTAGTTTTTTAATGGTTATTCAATTATAATTTGTGTCTAACTAAGTGGGAGACAACAACAGACCTCATAAGACACAAATACACCCACACCTCCTGCAACCTCACTTACTGAGCAACAGCCACTACCTCCTTCTCCACCAATGGGCCAACAGTAAAAAACCACAAAGAAGAGCCTGAATCACCCTTGGCTGCTCTTCACAAAGAGTTAACAGAGATCTAAATAAACAATACTATGACAACAACAACAACAACAATGATGCCTTGGAAACAACAGACCATCACAGTCCACACAAAGAAAGCAGGATAAAGTGGTAGAAACAAGGGAGCAGGATACAGACCCAGAAAACATCCCTGAGGAAGAAGCAGCATTGGAACCCTCTGATAAAGAATTCAAAAGAATTATCTTTAGGTATCTTCAAAGGATTGACAGACAGAACAAAGAAAACACAGAAAAAACCTTAGAAGAATTTTGGAAGACAATACAAGAAAAAAATGACAAAATAAATGAAAAATTAGAAATGATTCTAAATCTACAGATAGAAATCCAGAAGATTAATATTAATTGTCAGAAACAGATAACACATTGGAAGGCCAAAGGAGTAGAATTGATGTGATGGAAGACAGAATTAATGAGATTGAACACAAAGACCTGAATACTTCTTTGGAAAGGGATCAATCAGAAAAAAAAAAACAAAACAAAATAAAGAAAGCCTAAGGTTCATGTGGAATACCATGAAAAGGAATAACTTACATGTTATTGGAATTCCAGTACAGGAAGAGAAAAACAAAACCACTGAGAAAATTGTCCAAGATTTGCTGGAGATCTTCCCTAGTATGATGAAGAGAAGAATATACCCATTCAGGAAGCCCAACGAACCCCAAACAGAATAGACCCCAAATGAAAATCACCAAGACATGTCCTCATCAAACTTATCAAAACCAAAGACAAAGACAGAATCCTGAAAGCAGCATGGGAAAAACAAAAAGTTACCTACAAAGGAGAGCCAGTAAGAATAAGCTCTGATTTCTTAGCAGAAACCATGCAAGAGAGAAGGCAATGGTATGGCATATATAAAACCCTGAAAGAGAAAAATTTGCAACCAAGAATTATACACCCAGCAAAACTGTCCCTCAAATATGATGGTGAAATTAGGAGATTTCCAGATAAGCAGAAACTAAGGGATTTTGCTAAAACCAGACCAACCTTACAAGAAATGTTAAAGGGAGTCTTTTGAACAGGCAACCAAAAATATCAAATAAACCTAACCCTTAATACACACGATAACATAACCCAGAAACCACAACTATGGACATATCTAAAGTAAAATGAGCTTACAAGATTGTAAACAGGGAACTAGAGACATCAATTGGCAAGTGAGGACAACTACAAACGAAAAGAGAGAAAAGACTGTGTAGTTACAGAACTTCTAAATAGTGACGAAGTTAAGAGAGTTGCAAGAGACGGTGGTCCTATAAGTTTATATGAATGATCAGAATTCCCAGGTGTATAGTAGAGCTGACAAAGGGCAAGGTTGTGGTCACTGTTTGGTCACAGCCAGCTACCCAGAGGGACCGAGTAGTTGAACCTGCGGGCTTGGGACCATAGTC
>NW_006921733.1:8513401-8516613 GCF_000298275.1 Orycteropus afer afer
ATGTGAGTGACCAATATGGCAGCATTGAGGATGAGAAAGACATAGAGAGGTACATGGGAGGTACAGACAACAAATATGAACCATTTTGTACATACAGCACTGCGTTGTCAGTGAAGGCTAACATGGATATATAGGTGGATAGATGCGTGGACAGTCTGAACAATTAGGTGGGTCGATGGAATGGGGAGTGTGTCCAAGAATATATATAGGGTTGGCAGACAATTGTCCTATAAGTTTATATGAATTATCAGAATTCCCAGTTGTATAGTAGAGCTGACAAGAGGGAAGGTTGTGGTCACTGCTTGGTCACAGCCAGGTACCAGAGGGACTGAGAGTTGAACCTGCAGACTTTGGACCATAGTTGCAGGGGACATCAAGCTCAATTGGCATATCCTACTATAGAAAACATTGTTCCACCTCCTACTTTGGGGAGTAGTGATTGGGATCTTAAAAGCTAGCAAGCTGCTATCTGGATGCAACAATGGTTCTCTCCTCATCCAGAGCAAAGAAGAATGAAGAAAACCAAAATTCTTGGAAACAAATAGTTCTATCAACTGGCACACCATCCTATCTGCAGCCTGTATGACTATGAGACCAGAGTAACTAGATGGTGCCCGGCTACCATGGTCATCCACTTGAACGGGGATCTATGTAGGAGATCCTTGATTGAGAGGGAAAACAATGTGGGAAAAAAACTCAAAATCCTTTGGAGAAAAAAAGAAAAAAAAGGTGGGGACCAGGTTTGCTGGTCTGATAGAGCCTGGTGGAACCACTGAAACTATGGCCCCTAGCTGCCCTTCAGATCTGGAATTGAATCCACACCTGTGGTTTCCAGCCAAACAAAAGTCAAGCATATGAGTTGAACATTTAACTGAGGTATATACACTCCTTGGAGAGAACAATCATGGGAGAAAGAAGGGTTACTTATGCACAGGGAGACAGCTCAGGTGGCAGAAGTGCATGAAGGGATGGATACAGGGAAGAGGTAACTATGGGGAGGATCTAGGAGGGGAGCTGTTGCATTGTGGTAAACTGTGGTCAATGTCATGAGACAAAGTATATGTGAACCGCTGTATGGAAAGTAAATTTTCCGTGTAAACCTTCACACAAAACAAAATAAAAATGAAATTTAAAAAGACCATATGGACAACTAATATTATAAACCATAGGGATGGTGATTGTGGGGCAGGGAATTTAAGTCAATCAGAGTGAAACACCTAGAACAAAAATAAAGAGACTGCTGATAGAATGAGAATGTAACTAATGTCACAGGCCATTATGTCTAGAAACTATTGAATGTAATGGGTTTTGCTGTGCATATTTTCACTAAAAATAAAATTGCATTTGAAAAATAAATAAAATGAGACATTTTCACCTTATACATCTTTAATACACTTTAATTTCTTTAGAAGTTTTAGTTTACCAGAAAAATTTCATAGAAGTTACAGTTTTACTGTACTTGGTGTCATAGCTCTTAAAATGGTCTGCAATTTATCTGTTATGGCAAAATTCCTCTCCTTTATGCCTCATAATCAATGATAATTTTTGCCATCTCTATAAGTTTTGCATTTTCCAGGATGCCATATAGTTGGAATCATACAATATTTAGCTTTTTCATGCTTGCTTTTTTTCATTTAGCAATCTGAATTTAAGCTTCCTTCATGTCTTCATACTTTTATAGCACATTTCTTTTTATCATTAAATATACCTCCATTTTATAAATATACCAGTTTATCCATTCATCTTTGAGGGAATTGAATATAGAAGTTTATCGATTCATCTTGGTTGCTTTCAATATTTTGGTAATTATAATTAGGTTGTTATAAACATTCTATTGTAGCAAGTTCTGGCAAGATGGCAGACTAGGCAGAAAGACTGCGCAGACCCTCTTCAACAAAGAAAAGGAAACCAATTAAAACAGACACAGAAGATAATCTTGGACCCCTGAGCCTTGTAGGGAAGGATATAGAAGTGAACTAAACCCCAACTAGCAGTAGAATTTGCATGAGAATACCAAAAAAAGGGGCAGACGGAGCTGAGGTCTGGCAGTGATCCTGAGCGATCCTGATGGCACAGACAGCTTGGAGATTCCCAAATGGTGGTAGGACCTAAGAATTAACCTAATAATCACCCTGCTAGCCAGGGACTGCATGCAGGACTATGCATGGTAGCTGGGGAACAAACGGAGAAAGTGAAGAGAAAGGTTGGCTGAATTGTGGACTTTTGCCAGTCCAGAGGACACTGCCATTTTGAAGGTTTAAAAAGTAGTTTGAGTATTTTGGATATTTATAGAGACAGCGCTCTCACAGATTCCTGGGGCTTAAGAACACATTCTGCTTTCCAGCTACCCCAAGGACACTCAGGACCGGCAAGACTGAAAAGGTACCAGATTCCTCTTGTTACTCTTGTACCCCACACTGGCTCGGTGAAGGGAGGTGTAGCCATCCCCCACTCCCACTTATCTTCTGGGCCTACAGGAACTCCATCACAGTCTGTGTGCTGAGACTGAGCCTGGGTACCCTGTCCTAAACCCCACCGATTCTTTTTTCTTTGATTTTTAAATTTTTTCTTTTTCGCTTTCATTTTGTTGGTGATTAGTTTGCTTATATTTGTCTGTCTTAAAACAACTAATATTATTAATACTTTTGTCCTTTTTATTATTATTCTTAATCTTCCCCTACCAGGTCCTGGTTTTCAGCATTTTTTCTTTTCCCTGTGCCTGGTTGAATTTTTATTTTTTTTTAATTTAAGGTTTTTTCTCCCTTATTTTTCTCATGATTAACCCCATTCCTTGTTTTTCTTTTTGCAGTTTTCCCATTTTTTTCTTCATTTATTATTCTCCTTCCCTACCTTTTTTTTTCTTAGTACTCTATCCCTAGATTTTGCAGGTTTTCTTCTTTTTTCTTATTTGTCTCCTTTTTTTTGGTTACTATTCTTGTGTGATTACATGCTGTGTTTTTCATCCATGTGCTTTTAGTTTTTTGATAGTTATTCAATTGTAGTTTGTGTCTAACTGAGTGGAAGACAACAACAGTCCTCATAAGATACAACTACACCCACAACTCCTGCAACCTCACTTACTGAGCAACAGCCACTACCTCCTTCTCCACCAACGGGCCAACAGTAAAAAACCACCAAGAAGAGCCTGAATCACCCTTGCTGCTCTTTGCAAACAGTTAACAGAGATCTAAATAAACAATACTATGATGCCT
>NW_006921733.1:8517213-8521215 GCF_000298275.1 Orycteropus afer afer
AAAGATGAGAATATATCCATTCAGAAAGTCCAAAAAACCCCAAACAGGATAGACCCCCCCCGAAAAAAATCACCAAGACACATCATCATCAAACTCATCAAAACCAAAGACAAAGACAGAATCCTGAAAGCAGCACAGGAAACACAAAATGTTACGTACAAAGGACAGCCAGTAAGAATAAGCTCTGATTTCTCAGCAGAAACCATGCAAGTGAGAAGACAATGGGATGGTACATATAAAACCCTGAAAGAGAAAAATTTTCAATCAAGAATTATATACCCAGCAAAATTGTCCCTCAAATATGATGGTGAAATTAAGAGATTTCAAGATAATTAGAAACTAATGGAGTTTGAGAAGAACCACATCATCATATCAGTTGATGCAGAAAAGACAGTTGATAAAATCCAGTACCTATTCCTGATCAAAACTGTCAACAAAATGGGAATAGAAGGGACATTCATTCTTCAACATAATAAAGGGCATCTATGCAAAGCCAATATTATTCTCAGTGGAGAGAGACTGAATCCATTCCTCTTCCGAACTGGAACCAGACAAGGATGCCCACTATCAATCCTTCTATTCAAAATTGTACTGGAAGTCCTAGCCAGGGCCATAAGGCAAGAAAGGGAAATCAAAAACATCCAAATTTGCAAGAAAGAAGTCAAACTCTCCCTATTTGCTGATATGATCCTAAACCCAGAAAACCCAAAAGACTCAGTCAAAAATCTACTGGAACTAATTGAGAGATTTAGCATCGTGGCAGGATATAAGATCAATGTCCAAAAATCAGTTGGATTCCTCTACACCAGCAAAGGGATTGCTGAAAAAGAAATAAGGAATTCAATACCGTTTACAATAGCTACCAAAAAAATAAAATACTTGGGAATAAATCTTACCAGGGACACAAAAGACCTCTAAAAAGAAAACTATAAAAAAACTACTTTAAGGAACCATAAGAGATCTACATAAACAGAAGAACATTCCATGTTCATGGATAGGAAGAGTGAACATTGTGAAAATGGCAATTCTACCTGTTCTGGTTACCTAGTACTGCTCTGACAAGAATATATATCACAAATGTGATGGCCTTAACAAGCAGGAGTTTATTGTTACAATTTGGAGCCTTTAAGTCCAAGTTCCAAGTGCCAGTCTCTAGGGGCTGGGTGAAAACCCCTCAACCTTGGAGTCCAGCTCTGCCTCCTGCTCCTGGCCCACAGAAGCTAGAGGCTTTTCTTCACTCAGACAGCTGATGGTTGCTGAGGCTGAGAAGTTGACAAGCAAAAAAGACACAGTCGTGATATTACCAAACTACATGCCAGGCCATTAACTTAAGTCCATTGTAAGTCCCAGGGTTGGCAGAGAATAGCAGGCTGCTGAGCAACAACATGGCTACATGAAGGGTCCAAGCGTGCCATATGCTAGAGACCATTCTCAAGACTTCTGCTTAAATACAGGAAGCAGACCACATACCCAAAGGCAGCTACTTAGCTGCTTGTGGTAGATCCCAACATGGAGTTGATTGCCAGTATCCTCATGGGGATTAACTACCACCAGCTGCCCAGCCATTCAACCAGGCCCAGTCAAATTGATATAGAAATGAAACTATCACAATACCACCCCTTATTAACTTGGCATCTATACAGATCTTCATTGGGTGGCATCTACAGATCTCCTCACTGGGTGGCTCCAGTCCCCTAGTGCCTCTAAGTAGCGACCTCACCCCCTTGGCCTGGTGGGCCCCATTCCTCTCCCTCTTGGGCATGGCAGCCCACCCCACCCCCTCACTCTTGGGTAGCAGCTATGGCTCCATCCCACTGGCTCACATGAACAAGCAGCCCCACACACCAGAACCAAGTTGGTGTAGGCCTGGTTCTAGGGGCCTGTGATTGTTCCACCCTCAAAGGCCATGGTCCTATCCTTTCAGAGTGAGGCAGCTCTGCTTCTGTTTCCTTGTCCTCTCCAATTCTGCTGATTAATGTCCGAAGGCAACCCACTCTGCTAGGAATCTTCTTGCCCCAAAGGACATTTAGCTTTCTGACTCCATGGGCCGGCCAACCTGCTACTCCATTTCAAGCCAGTCTCTTCTACCAATTAATGCCCGAAGGCAACCCCCTCTGCCAGGAAGCTGTCTACTCAAAGGCACCCAGCTTTCACCTCCATGGGCTGGTAAGGCTGTCACTATCTCATGCCAGGTCTCTCGGCTCTTCTCCAGCCATCTCTCATGCTGGTCTCTGGGCTCTCCCCTGCCGTCTGTCATGCCAGTCTTTTGCCATCTGTCCTGCCATCTGTCATGCCGTATGCTGGGGTCTCTCTGCCATGGCCTTGGGCCAAGGACACACCCCACTCCTGGTACCAAATTCTGTTCTGATTACCTAGTACCACTCTGACAAGAATATATATCGCAAATGGGATGGCCTTAACAAGCAGGAATTTATTCTTACAATTTGGAGCCTTTAAGTCCAAGTTCAAAGTGCCAGGCTCTAGGGGCTGGGTGAAAACCCCTCAACCTTGGAGTCCAGCTCTCCCTCCTGCTCCTGGCTCACAGAAGCTAGAGGCTTTTCTTCACTCAGACAACTGATGGCTGATGAGGCTGAGAAGACCCAAAGTTGACAAGTAAAAAAGGCACAGTCCTGATGTTACCAAACTACATGGCAGGCCATTAATTTAAGTCCATTGTAAGTCCCAGGGTTGGCAGAGAATAGCAGGCTGCTGAGCAACAACATGGCTACATGAAGGGTCCACGTGTGTCATATGTTACAGACCATTCCCAAGGCTTCTGCTTAAATACAGGAAGCAGATCACATACTAAAGGCAGCTACTCAGCTACTTGTGGTGGATCCCACCATGGAGTTGATTGCCAGGGTCCTCATGGGGATTAACGACCACCAACTGCCCAGCAACTCAACCAGGCCCAGCCAAGTTGACACACAAATCAAACTACCATGATACCTAAAGGAATCTATACATTCAATGCAATCCCAATCCATATCCCATCAACAATCTTTAGCGATATGGAAAAACAAATCACTAACTTTATATGGAAAGGAAAGAGACTTCGGATAAGCAAAGAACTATTGAAGAAGAACAAAGTAGGTGGTCTCACACTCCTGGATCTCAAAACCTACCATACACCCACAGTAGTCAAAACTGCCTGGTACTGGTTTAATGACAGATGCATAGACCAATGAAATAGAATTAAGAACCCAGAAATAGATCCATTGACCTAGGGTCAGCTGATCTTTGACAAAGGGCTGAAATCCATTAAATGGGGAAGAGAATGTTTATTTAATAAATGGTGCTGGCAAAACTGGATATCTATTTGCAGAAACCTGAAACAAGATCTGTACCTCACACCAGACACAAGAACGAACTCTAGATGGATCAAGGACTTAAATGTGAAACCTAAAACTATAGAGTTCCTCAAGGAAAAAGTAGGGGGAAATGTAAGGGCCCTAATATATGGCATAAATAGACTATCAAGCATAACTCAAAATGCACAAACAGCAGAAGAGAAACCAGATAATTGGGACCTTCTAAAAATTAAATTTTTATGTGCTTCCTGTGGAGAGCCCTAAGTCTTAAGGACTGATGGGACATGGTGAGTGACTAATTGAGCAATGGCTCCCATAAGCAGGTTGATATTTTTAAGTGTCCCCATAAGGACTGATGGGCCCTAAGTCTTATGGGTTGATGCTTTTAATTGTCCTTGTAGGTTGAGCTCCACTCTTAGGACACCATCAGCCATTTTCTCCCTTGTGTTGTTGAGAGAAACAGCAGGTGCAAAAGAGTCATAACCTTTGATTGAACCCAGAAGTATACGTGAGCCAATCTAGCCTTTAAATGAACCTAGTTATATAAGTTGATTTATAGGTAATTGGGTAGAGGTATGAAGATGGAAGCAAGAGTGTATGGTGACCTGAGTTGTGGTAACTTACGTCATGGTGACCTGGGTACCTTGGAAACAGGAATGTTAGTTTAAACTTTAATATGCCAATTGTGTAT
>NW_006921733.1:8521601-8523127 GCF_000298275.1 Orycteropus afer afer
ATTCAAGCAGCCAACAAACATATGAAGAAATGCTCATGATCATTAGCTATTAGAGAGATGCAAATCAAAACAACAATGAGATGTCATTTTGCTCCAGCACTAGTAGCAAAGTTCAACAAGACAGAAAATAACAAATTCTGGTGAGGATGAGGAGACATTGGAACTCTGATATACTGCTGGTGGGACAGTAAAATGGTACAACCATTATGGAAAGCAGTATGGCGATTCCTTCAAAAGTTGGAACCAGAAATACCATTTAACCCAGCAATTCCTTTACTAGGTATATATCCTAAAGCAGTGAGAGCCATGACAAGAACAGACATATGCACACCCATGTTCATCACAGCACTATTTACAATAGCCAAAAGAGGAAACAAACTAGATGTCCACCAACTGAGGAATGGATAACCAAACTATGGTACATACACACAATGGAATACTATGCAACACTAAAGAATAATGTAGAATCTGCAAAACACCGCAAAACATGGATGAACTTGGAGGACATTATGCTGAGTGAAATAAGTCAGTCTCAAAAGGACAAATATTGTTTTAGTCCATTGTTGTAAAAGTCAAGGAAAGGTTTATGTATGGAAGGAAATTTTCTTTGTCGGTTACCAGTGGTGGGAAAGGAGGGTAGGGAAAACTGTTAGATAGACAGAGATAAGTATTGATATGGGTGAAGAGAAGGGCAATGTACTAAATGTGAGTGACCAATATGGCAGCATTGAAGATGAGAAAGACATAGAGAGGTACATGGGAGGTACAGACAACAAATATGAACCCTTTTGCACATACAGTACTGCACTGTCAGTGAAGGCAAACATGGGTATATGGATGGATAGATGGGTGGACAGGCTGAATGATTAGGTATGTCTATGAAATGGGGAGTGTATCCAAGATCATATATAGAGTTGGCAGACAATGGTCCTATAAGTTTATGTGAATGATAAGAATACCCTGGTGTATAATAGAGCTGATAAGAGGCAAGGTGGTAGTCACTGTTTCTTCACAGCCAGCTATCCTGAGGGACCAAGTAATTGAACCTGTCTGCTTGGGACCATAGTCACTGGGGACATCAAGCTCAATTGGGATTACATACTATAAAAAACATTGTTCTACCTCCTACTTTGGTGAGTAGTATTGGAATCTTAAAAACTTGCAAGATGCCATCTAGATGCAATGATGGGTCTCTCCTCATCCAGAGCAAAGAAGAATGAAGAAAACCAAAAGTTCATGAATACAATCAGTCTTAGCGACTGGTACACCATCCAATCTCCAGCCAATATGACTACGAGACCAGAAGAACTAGATGGTGTCTGGCTACCAACGTCAATCACTTTGAAGAGGATCTATGTAGGAGATAATGGATAGAGAAAGAGAACAATGTAGACAAAGCTCAGAATCATTTGCAGAAAAAAATAAATAAATAAAGGAGGGGATCAGGTTTGCTGGTTCGATAGAGCCTGGTGGAACCACTGAGGCTATGGCCCCTAGCTGCCCATCAGATCTGGAATTGAACCCAC
>NW_006921734.1:0-3405 GCF_000298275.1 Orycteropus afer afer
GAAGAGGGTCTGTGCAATCCTTCTGCCTAGTCCGCCATCTTGCCCCGCCTCCTCATCAATAGGTTTTTATTGACAGATTTTTGGAAGTACCTCACTAGGCCTTTCTTCCTAGTCCATCTTAGTGTGGATGGTTTCAGCTCTACTGAAACCCGTTCAGCATTGTGATAGTTGGGGTTGTGTCGACTTGGCTAGACTACGATTCCGAGTGGTTTAAGCAGTTGTGATGTGTTTATTCCCATGATGGATCGGATGTATATGTTTAGAGCAGCCAATCCATTGAAAGGGAGTTTCCCTAGGAGTGTAGCCTGCTTCCAATATGTATTTGGACATCCTGGGAAAAAGACAGACTCTTCTGTGGATCTGGATCCTGTTGTGCTGCCTACAACTGTCCATGAGCAAACAATCCACTATTCAACCTGATGATCTTGAATTCACCATCCATCAGAGTCCAGCTGATTTACTGGCTGCCAACCTTGAGCTTGTCAGCCCCCGCAGCTCTGTGAGTCAGGAAAAGCTTCCAGTTTGATGTTTGATCCAGCAGTTTAGGACTTGCCAGCTTCTATAAGTGTGTGAGCTATTTTCCCAAGATAAATTTCTCTCTCTCTCTCTCTCTCTCTCAACTTTACTGGTTTTGCTTCTCTAGAGAACCCAGCCTAACACATTTGGTACCAGGACTGGTTCTAGAGAGACAAAATCATAAGGATGGGTTTCCTAAATTGTTTCTCACCAATTCTGTTTTGGTTCTCCAATCTGATTAATTGTAAAGTCACTGGTGACTCTGCCTCCATTAGTAAAGAGTGCCCTGCCCTGCTAATCCGTGGTGTGAGGTGGCAACATTAATACACAAAATAGCACTAGCAGGAGATCAAATATCTTTGAGAAGTGAGGTTCTGGGTGATTGCATGTTTGATATTTTTCTGCAATTTTGTTAGCATGAGGAGTATAAGGAAGCTGGTTGGTTGGTCCTACTTATACTAGACAAAGTGGTGAAAGAGTAAGATAAGTTCAGAGCTACTGAATCACAGCTCAAGTGCCATATAAAAGACCTCAGTGTTTCTAGTTGTGCCCTGAAAGACTCATTTCTTCTAGTAACAGAGCTGACATTGCTGAAAACCAAACCCAGAGTCTTATTGTAAGGGTGGCTGAATTATAACCCCAGTTGAATTGCCAACCCAGAATGGTGTCTGAAGTTAAAGTAAGGGCATTGATTGGGAAAAAATGGGATCCTGATTACGAAGGGGAAATTGGATTGATACTACACAATGTTGGTAAAGAATATGTCTGGAATACAGGAGATTCTTTAGGACGTCTCTTAGTACTACCATGCCCTGTGATTAAAGTCAATGGAAAACTACAGGAACTCGATTTTGATATGACTACTAATGACCCACACCCTTCAGGAATGAAGGTTTGGCTCACCCCACCAGGCAAAGAACCATGACCAGCTGAGGTGCTTGCTGAGCAAGGGAAATACAGAATGGGTGGTAGAAGAAGGTAGTTCTGAGTATCAGCTACAACCACGTGACCAGTTGCAAAACTGAGGACTGTGATTGTTATATTTCTTCATTGTATGTGTACATCAGATATTTTTGTTTTCTTCATCAGATTTTTTTTTTCTTCTTTTATTAACTATGAAATGTAAACAGGGTTAATGTGTTATGGTGTACATGTGTTAGTGTATCATATCAGGTGTAAATATGACTTTATAATTGTCCTTATTTAGAGATTATATATGGTTAAGGAGATGTGTCCAACTGCCAAGTTGACAAGGGCTGGACTGTGATAATTGTGGCTGTTTGTCAACTTGGCTGGACCATGATTCTAAGTGGTTTGAGCAGTTGTGTGTGGTTAATCCCATGATGAGATTAGATGTATATGTTTTGAGCAGGGAATCCAATGAAAAGATGTTTCCCTAGGAGTGTGGCCTGCTTCTAATACATATTTGGACATCCTGGGAAAAAGACTCTTCTGTGGACCTGGATCCTGTCGTGCTGTCTACAACTGTCCGTGCGTGAACAATCAACCATTCAGCCTGGTGATCTTGGATTCTTCATCCGTTGGAGTCAATAGCCGATGTACTGGCTGCCAACCTTGAGCTTTTCAGCCTCTGTAGCTCCATGAGTCAGGAAAAGCCTCCAGTTTGACATTTGATCCAGGAACTTGGAACTTGCCAGCTTCTATAAGTGTGTGAGCCATTTTCCTAAGATAAATTTATTTCTCCCTCTCCTCTCTCTCTCTCTTTTTCTAAGCTTTACTGGTTTTGCTTTTCTAGAGAACCCAGCCTAACACAAGCATCATAGCAACATGCAAGCCTCCACTGATGGATGGTGGCTGTGCATGAGGTGCATTGGCTAAAGTCAAGGGTCTCCCATGTAGAAGGTGAGAATTCTACCATTGAACCACAACTGCCCCCTTAAGACTGGCTTTTATTCTAAATAAGATGAGAAATCATTGCAGGGTTTTGAGCAGTGGAGCAGCATGATGTAGCTTCCATTTTAACCTGATTACTATGTAGTGAATAGAAACAGGAAGATGATTTAAAAAGCTTTTGTAATATCTCATTTCATCCAAATGAATTAATAGCAGGAGAAAAGGGATTAAAAGCTCAAGAACCCAGACAGAGGGGCAGTCACCCACATGGACCCAGGTGAGGAGAGGGAACTCAGGCACACCCAAAGCAGCAGGGCGGGAGAGCAGGAGAAAGGGGATTAAAAGCCAGGAACCGGAACAGAGGAGCAGTCAGCTGCCAGGATCCAGGTGAGGAGAGGGAACCCAGGCATGCCCAAAGCAGCAGGGCGGAAGAGCAGGAGAAAGGGGATTAAAAGGCCCAGGAACCTGGACAGAGGAGGAGTCAGCCGCAGGGACCCAGGTAAGGGTGGTACAAGAGGTTTGCAATAGGGAGACAAACTTGTCTGTCAGTTTGTCCTACCGTGGTGATGTGTGAGTTTTGAGGCTGAGCCACTGGTGTTTCAAACCTAGAGGGATGCACATGGTGCACAGGTATCAGTGCAGCTTATAGACTGAGACAGACTAGGAAGAAGGAAGAGGCTGTCCACTTCTCAGTTCTCACTTCAAAGAACTGGCCAGGGAAAACCTTATGAATAGCAAAGAAACAGTTTGATACATTACCACACAACTTTATAATAGTCCGGTTAGGTTAAAAGGCTCTCAAAATAGGACTGGGAAAGAGCTGCATCATCTGAGTAAACCCAGTCTTACTCATATGGGTAAGGTAAAGCTTTCAGGACCTCCATTTGCTGATGTGGCACCACTCAAATTGAAGAGAAACAGCTGCAGACATCCATTAATCATCAGAACATGGAATGTATGAAGTATGAATCTAGGAAAATTGGAAGTTGTCAAAAATGAAATGGAATGCATAAAGATTGATATCCTCGGCATTAG
>NW_006921734.1:36202-38092 GCF_000298275.1 Orycteropus afer afer
GACTATGGTCCCAAGCCCACAGGATCAACTACTCGGTCCCTCTGGGTAGCTGGCTGTGACCAAGTAATGACCATAACCTTGCCCCTTGTCAGCTTAAAGAGGTCTTTTGCAGCAGACTTGCTCAGTGCAATATGGCATCTGACTTCGTGACTACTGCTTCCATGGATGCTGATTGTGGATCCAAGTAAAATGAAATCCCTGACAACTTCAGTTTTTTCTCCATTTGCTTACTGGTCCAGTTGTGAGGATTTCCATTTTCTTTATGTTGCATTATAATCCATACTGAAAACTGTAGTCTTTGATCTTCATCAGTCAGAGCTTCAAGTCATCTTCACTTTCAGTAAGAAAGATTGTGTCATCTACATATCGTAAGTTGTTTATGAGTCTTCCTCCAATCCTGATGCCGTGTTCTTCTTCATATAGTCCAGCTTCTGAGGTTATTTGCGTAGCATACAGATTGGATAGGTATGGTGAAAGAATACAACCCTGATACACATCCTTCCTGAATTCAAACCATGCAGTATCTCCTTGTTCTGTTGAACAACAGCCTTTGTTCTATGTACAGATTCCTCATGAGAACAATTGTGTTCTGGAATTTCCATCCTTCACAATGTTATCCATAATTTGCTATGATCCACACAGTCGAATGCCTTTGCATAGTCAATAAAACACAGGTAGACATCTTTTTGGTATTTGCTTCCAGCTAATGTCCATCTGACATCAGCAATGATATCCATCATTCCACATCCTCTTCTGAATTCAGCATGCATTTCTGGAATTCCCTGTCAATATACTGCTGCAACCATTTTTAATTATCTTCAGCAGGATTTTACTTGCATGTGAAATTAAAGATGTTGTTCAATAATTTCCACATTCTTTTGGATAACATTTTTTTTGGAATGGGTACAAATATGAATCTCTTCCAGTCAGTTGGCCAGGTATTTGGTCTTCCAAATTTCTTGGCATAAATGAATAAGCACCTCTAGTGCTGCATCGATTTGTTGAAACACCTCAGTGGATTCTGTGAATTCCTGGAGCCTTGTTTTTCATCAGTTCCTTCAGTGCAGCTTCCACTTCTTCTTTCAATATCATTGGTTCTTTTTTTTTCTTTTTAATACATTTTATTTAAATATAATTTATGTGCAGTGAAATACACAAAACTAAAGTGACATGGGCCAAAGAATTTTTTTTTTTTTTTTGCAGTGTTCCCTCCCCTTCCCTCCCACCCCTGGCAACCAACAAAGAAAGTTTCCCTCCATGTATAAACCTTTCCTTGACCCTTCACAACAACAAACTAATACTATATTTTTCCTTCTGTGACTGACTTATTTCACTCAGCATGATGTCCTCCAAGTTCATCCATATTATGTGGTGTTTTGTAGACTCTACATTATTCTTTAGTGCTGCACAGCATTCCATTATATGTATGTACCATATAGTTTGGTCATCCGCTCTTCTGCTGATGCACATGTAGGTTGTTTCCTTCTTTTTGCTGTAGTAAATAGTGCTGTGATGAACATGAATGTGCATAATTATCCCTATCCTGGTTCTCACCTCTCTAGGACATATATCTAGTAATGGGATTGCTGGGTCAAATGGTATCTCCAATTCCAGCTTTCTAAGGAATCACCATATTGCTTTCTACAGTGGGTGTATCACTTCACAGTCCCACCAGCAGTGTATGAGAGTCCCAGTCTCTCCACATCTCCACCACATTTGTTATTTTCTGTCTTGTTGATTCTTGCCATCAGTGCTGGGGTGAGATAGTATCTTATTGTTGTTTTGATTTGCATCTCTCTGATGGCCAATGATTGTGAGCATCTGTTCATGTATTAGCTGGCCACCTGAATATCCTCCTTGGTGAAGTGTCTATTCATGTCTTCTGCCCAT